>NC_064858.1:59553354-59635854 GCF_024139225.1 Suncus etruscus | reverse complement strand
TATAGACTAGAATATTTTGTGTAGCAAGGAGTATTCTTGGTGCTTTAAAAAGTGATCGAGGGGCTGTAGTACAATGGGTACTTGCTTACCTTTCCTTGAGCCTGGAGCTGGGTTCAATTCCTAGACGATGGTTCCCTGAGTCCCACCAGGAGGATTCATCTTGAGAGCAGAAGCAGGAGTAAATTTTGGGCACAGCTACGTGTGCCTCCAAAAATAGAATTTTAAAAGGTTTATTATATATATGTATATATATGTATATATATGCTCATAAAACTTGCTCTGCATTATATAAGACAATTATGTTCTACAATGTTTTCTAAGTTAATCTTTGTAACCTTCTGCTTAAGAGAATGCATATATGGCAGAAAAAATGAAGAATAAATAAATGACAACTCAGAGAGCTCAAGTGGGCAGAAGCTAGTACTTTATCTTGGTGGCAGATCCCTAATATCACCTCTCTGCCTATATCTGAATGATCACAAGTAAAGGTTATCTCAGGCACCAACACATTAATGAGCAGTTCTAAAACTTTTCATTGCCTATTGCACTGGTGATCTATGCAAAGAAAGGTATAGTTTTTAGAAGAGTATAGTTTTTATTTTCAGAAGAAAAACACAGAATTGAATTTTTAAAAGTTTTCTGTAAACACTTTTTGACACAAGGTGATGACGCGATTTGCCAGAATTAGATCTAGACTCACTTCTTGAGAGGTATCTTACTCAGAGCTTTATAAGTTCCAGAAAATCCCACACAAAACTCACATCAGTGGAATTCTTTGAGAAAATACAGCATAGGTCAGGATCTAGTTGCATAGTTGAAAGGCTAAGTCAAGAGAGTTTTAGGGTCTGACAGAGATGTGAGCTAACAGAATCAAAATGATGCAGCACTTAGAGAGTTAACTGTGGGAAGGCCTCATCTATACAGGGCCTGCAGGGGGAGACAAACAAAGTTCTTTCATTGCAATTGCAGAAGCAATTGCCTTGGAAAGCAGCCTCTTGACAAGATCCTGGGCCTTCTTGGCCTTTGGACAAGAAGTAGAAAAACTTTGCCTAGCAATGAGAAGCAGAGATGTAAGTGCCCACACTTACTTAGTCATTGCCTGCTGGTTGATCTCACAGGCCAAACTCAATCAGAAGCCTAGTGATAAACCTATGGGGTTTAGTCTCTGAAGACACAAAGCTAAACAGAGACAATGAATTCAGGAAAGGAATATGAAGCAACAACATCATCATTGTGACTGGGTAGACCTTTCATTCAGTCATAAAATATCTATAAAATATAATAAATATTATAAAATATAATAAATATAAATAAAATACCTATCTCCCAAGGTTGGGGACACAACAGGAGAGAAAGGGGAGGACTTGTCCTAGGAGTTGTTTACCATTGGGTGGGGTAGCGTATAGTCATCATTTAAATACACAAAGATGAGGGTTGTGCCGAATAGTAAATACCAGGAAGGTGAAGCAGTATAAAAAATAGTGAATAATGAAGGCCAGCCCTGTGGAGAGATGCTGCAGATAACACAGTCAAGAAAAGGTACCTGGAGCATGTGACATTTGAGATCAGGTGATTAGGACTTCCTAGGTCAGCCAGCCTTGATGCCAGCTAGGCAATTATTTAGATAAATCCACTGACAATTCTTCTTGGAAATGATCAGAGGAACTGCAAGTGGAGATTACATTAGGTCCTCCTACTCCTTTATAGTTTATAAATTCCCTCAAAGGGCAAATGCAATGATTATCTCTGTCTGCCTGCCTGCCTGCCTGTCTGCCTGTCTGTTCATCTCCTCTGGCTGCTATGGGTACCAAGGACAGGGGCTGAGAATTCTAACTCACCCAACCCCTCAAAAAAAGCCACGTAGAAATAAACGTTTCTGGGGGAAGGGGCCACACCAGGATGTGTTCCCTGGCAGGCTGGAGAGACCAAATGTCAGGTTCAAACCCGGGTCGACCACGTGCTGCCCCAGAAATGCACTTTTACTTCCACTTTCTTAGGCCATCCCTGTGCTACTCTGATGCTTTATATAAAGATCAAGAATAAGAGCAGTTTCTCTTCCTCTCTTCCTGGGTGCTCCTCCTTGATGTGAACTTGGCATAGTTTCTTCCAGGATATACACATATATGCATGTAGTGGGCCGTACATATGTGCATATGTAAAGGCTGTCTGGGAACTGAAGCTCCTGCTTACTGCTAGGTATGATAATAACTTGGATCTAGAGCTGGGCAGCCAGTTGTGGGCCTGTTTTTCTTAATTTCAGGCCCGACCCCTTCCCCTTGTCAATTTCAAGCCCTTCCTCTGTTTGAATCCGAGCTCTTGGTGCCAGTTTTTGAATTGGTAAGATTTTTCAGTCAATGAAGTTCTTCCACTGTGCTCCCTCCTTCCACTCCCAAATGAAAGAGGAGGGGTGGCTAGAATGAGGAGAGTGGGCTAGAGCTAGCCGCTGGGGTCTATATTTTGTGTTTTGCTGACAGCCGAGGACCGCTGCAAAGGCCGACGCGCAGCCAATGGGCAGCAGTGATTTATGGAGCTGACTAATGCCAACTGAATGCGGCCTGTCACAGCGCGGTGAAAGGCCTCCCTTCGCCGCACAAGCCCTGGCTTTGTGTTGCTAAGCGATTAGAGCAGATGTAATGAGATTTTGCCCAATCCCCACTTTGCCCTTTCCTAGCTTCGGCAAAATTGTGTGTGTTGGTGAATTTTTAGAGTTTGCCTTCGCATTGAAGCAAACAAGGGCTAACTTTGCCTCGAGTTTAACGAGTCTGGATAGTCTCAGAAGTGAGTAAAAGAACACCTGTCTATACCAGGAGAAGGGGCAGGGGCTCTCTTTTGTGGGGCTGATACATTATCCTAATGTTATATTCATAGCCATAAATGACTTGCTACACTTTCTTTGCACCTTATCTGGAAACTTGAAAAGAAGCTAAATTAAAAGAAAAAAGAAATGGGGTAGGGGCTGGGAGAGGAGGGAGGAAGGGAAGTCTATCTGGGGTTCTCCAAATGAGGAGATAAAAATAAAAGCAGGCATCACAAAAGCATTACTTCCCTCAAGTAAGCTCTAAATTGGTCCACTGCTGGCAGAAAGTCTGATTATTTATGGCGACGAGGAATTTACTGATTCCCCCCCCCCCCCACTAATTACGCTCATCTTTTTGAAAGGGATTGAAGCCTCAATGTGCATTCTATAGAGGGGTCATTTAGCAAAATGACATCAGATGCTGTGGCGTGCTCCATGCATTGCGGCTTTAAAAAATGATTATTCGGTCCCCCTAAATGGTATAGATGTACCAACACAGACTAGATTTTTAACTCTGGAAGACATGCTGGCTCCCGGTTCTTTGTTGGGTTTTGTAAGATGCATTTTGCGCTGGGCTTTCCGCTTGGCTGGAGACACGCAAGTTGAATCTGCAAGTACTGCAGTCAGCAAAAGAGGAACCCAGAAAGGTAGAGTAGGATTCTGAGCACGTCCTTGCTAACTGACAAGAAGCAAGCCAGCCAAAATCCCACCAATTTCTTTTAGAATCTTGGTAATTGGGTACTTTTACAAGCAGCTCACACCATCCACATAGAGTCACAAGCTTTGATAAGCCAGTGTCTCAAATCAACCACATATTTCTAAGGATTTTATTTCTTTCCATCTAACTTTCTGCAATGAGTTCATACATATTGCAGTAGCGTCCATCATTTAAAATTAATTTGGAAAGTGTCATTTGGGGTGGGGGACAAACTGGAAAAGAAATGTCTGAAAGAGAAGAAAAGAGCCTTTACTGGGAATAAGGAAAGACCACATCCTTCATCCAAACTCTAGCAACACCAACCATTCTTCCACTCAGCCTGAGGGGCCCCCTTTTTTCTTACGCTTTTCCCCAGTTTCCACAGCAAGAAACTCAGAGAGGTGACAAGAGCTGGAAAGTAGAAGAAAGTAGAGATTCCCAATGTTCAGTTTGGGGTTTTGCTTTAAATATATATATTTTTTCTTTTATGATCAAAGGAGGAAACCATTTATCACTACCACTACCACCACCCCAGCTGTGTGCTACCTTTGCAGCATAAGAGGGAGGGAAGTCATTCTAACTGTCAGCCTCTAGAAAAAAACTCATCATAGAGTTCCCTGAGTAGGATGGGTTATAGCATTTATCTTTGTCCTTTCTGATAATAAAGCATATTCTGTAGCACCCTGTCCCCATGCCCCTCTTACCATTTGGTATTTCAGTGAATAATCTAGGTAGGGTCAGTGGAGTCAAAGAAGACTGAGAGACAGTAAAAGAAAGAAAAGAAAAAAGTTTTATTATGAAACTAGTTTGTATAAAACAGGGTTATACACTTTTTTTTGTAAGTTTGTAATAAAACAGTTACGGAGGAGGCAGTGATAGAAATTTCCCAAAGGCAACCTACGAAAACCAACTGGCTGCCACTTTACGTTTGGACAGTAGCTGCAAAAACTTTGTTCTCCTTGACAGTATTTAATAACATCATTAATACATTAAACAAAGTTTCTCTAAAGTAAGACACATTGGTGCTGAAGTACATCTGGTGGCCTCTTGACGACCTCGCCTATAAGGAGAGCTCTTGACAAAAGCACGTGGGAGGGGATGGCAGTTGTAAGGTGAAGGACACATCTAAAATAGGTGGAGGTAATAGCACGAAGTGTTAAAAGTATCAAGATATACACATTTTAAACCATTTGTACAAAACTCTATAAATTTTTCTCTCTCTTATGTACAAAAATATCTTAATATATCCCCAAATTGGTTAGGATAGATACAAATAGATTTTTATAATAAAAAATTCACAAAAGAGTGGAAGCATTTCTATGATGGAAACAGTAGAAAAGACGATGGGAGGGTAGAAGGGGGGAGTGGCTCCTCATGAGGGACCCTGGAGTAGTCAGAGTTTCAAACTACTGACTCACTTATCACATATCTTTTCACTGCAAGCAGTAGGCTGTAGCATATTGCCAAGTAGGACCTTGAGAGGAAAATAAACTAAGCTCGCGCGCGCTCTCTCTCCTTTTAAAAGACTAAAAAGTAAAAAAAAAAAAAAAAAAAAAAAAAGCATTCGGTGAGAGGGCAGGAGGTGAAGGCACCAGAGCCTGGATGCAGCTCTGCCTGTTAGTGGTGGGTGGGAGTTTCAGGGGTGGGGCTGCGGCTCCCCGCTGCTTTTGTACACAAACTGCAGGTCTTCGTGGCTGTCTCATTTCCGTGAATGACTGTAGTTCCCGATGCCAACAGGAGAGAGAGAGAGAGCATCACCTGTTTCGACAGTCTTGCTTTCTCAGGGATGCATGTTTTAGTTGGCCTTCGGGTTGGTTGGTCCTCTGTGTTGTTGTTTTTTTTTCCTCTCCCTTTCTTTCTTCGTCTCTTTTTTTTTTTTCTCTCTCCCTTCCAACGTGGCTGATGAAAAAGTACTAAAGACACAGGTTGTGTGGTTCACCCTAAAACAGAAGAACAGGAGAGATTAGTATGAACGTAGACAGGAGTGGTGGGGTGAAAAATGTGTGTGGCGGGCGACTGTCAAGAAGAGTGACGCTTTTGACAGCTCTCAGTTCAAGCCAACATCCATACCCCCACCTCACCCCGTACCCCGGGCCCAGGGAGAGCTGCGCAAAAGCCACCCTCGAGGAGATCAATGTTGAAACAAAAAGCACTCTACTGGGAATCGCCATACCTCGCCCTTTGAAGTCCTCCCCTAGATCCGCCGCACTCCCAGCCCAATACTCACTAAAATAAAGGGGGCAAAAGGGGTGCAGTACAAGAAAAACAACCACCTGTTCACTCCTAAAGACTACTTACCTGCCTCCAAAGTCCATTCGCACCAGGCCTGACCAGGCCAAGCGCCCTCAAAACCAGTTGGTGAAATCGAGCAGCTCTTGCTCCTCGGGGCTGAGGGGGTCGTAGGAACCCTCGTCCGAGGAGTAAGACGAGACCGGCGACCCGGCCATGGAGTTCAAGTCGTTGGAGTAGTTGGGGGAGATGGTGGGCGAGAGGACGCCCGCCTGGAAGGCGGCGCTCACCGCGTCGTGCTCGTCCAGCAGCTGCTGCAGAGCGCGGATGTACTCGACGGCCGAGCGCAGAGTCTCCACCTTGCTCATCTTCTTGTTGGCAGCGCCGTTGGGGACGTGCTCCCGCAGGGTGGCGAAGCCCAGGTTGACCAGCTTGACACGGTTGCGCTCGCGCTCGTTGCGGCGCGCCACGGCGGCCGGTTGCTGCTGCGGCAAGCTGTAGCCGAAGCTGCTGAAGTTGAGCCGGCGCTTGCAGCGCATCAGTTCGGGCGACGACGAGCGCTGTCGCTTGACTTGCTTGGGCGCTGACTTGTGACCGCCCCCTGAGGGCTGGCTGTCCGCGGCCGGGCTCAGCTGGGGCGCCTGCGGCGGCGGCGGCGGCTGCTGCGGCGGCTGCGGCTGCTGTTGCTTTTGCTGCGCGCTCTGAGCCGCCGCCGCTGCTGCCGCGGCAGCTGCTGCGGCCGTGGCGAAGAAGCAGGCTGCGGGAGGCAGGAAGGTCTGCTGGGGTTGCGGTTGGGGCTGCTGGCCGGCGCCGCCGCTTTCCATTTCGGCAGAGCTCTCCGCGCAGCGGCGGCCAAGCAGTCGCGGGATCCGAGCGAGCGAGCGAGCTTGGAAAAAGCGGGGACGCAAGGTGTGCAGCGCGTGAGGAGGGACGCTCAACAAGACTTGGGTGCGCAAACACAGAGGGAAAGAAGGAAGAGGCGAAGAGGGAGCCCCGAGGGAAGTCAGAAAAGAAAATCAAACAAACCCTCGGGAAACAACTTAGAGTGGGAGAAAAGGAAGTGCCAAAGCCTTTCCTCCTCCCTCCGGCTTCTGTTTCTCCCTCCCTCCTCCCGTCGCGGTTTGGCTTCTGCAGCCTCGCGTGGCGCTCGCGTGTGAGACTGCTGCTAGCGGTTTCTTGGTTGTTGGTTTTTTGTTTTTGTTTGGTTTGTTTGTTTGTTTAAAGGCAACAGAAGAAGCGAAGTCAGTGATGAGTACGCACTGCTGGGTCTTCGGTTCTTCTGTCCCTAGGGCAGTGCTCTCTTGCGCCGGGGTCTTGGTCTCTCCAACCGTGGCTCAGGCTGGTTTGTTGGTGGTTTTGTGGCTTTATTATTATTGTTATTTTGTTAACTCCCTTTCTTATTTCCTTCTTTCACTCGCCCTCCTTGGCTAGCTCCCCGTCGGTGCGCCTTCCACGTTCCCTGGCCAGAAGTGAGAGAGTGCCAGCCGGCCGGAGTGCGTCCGCCTTTTCAATGGACACCCTGCCCCACGCGCAGCCCTGGCCCCGCCTCGCCCCCCACTTCCCGCTGTTGCAGCGAGCGGCTGCAGCCCCCACTTCCCCTCCTCTTACCTCCTCCTCCCACCCAACTCCCTAACACCCGCCCCCCCCCCCGCCCGTTCTGAGAGCCCGCTCCTTGCAAACTCCCCATTCAACGGAGTTTGTTGTTGCAGTGCGTGCGCCTGGCGCGTGCCGGACTCCCGGCTGAATAAACAGGCGGCGCGCTCGGGGCTCGGGGAGGGCTGCAGCTGGGGGTGGCTCTGGAAAGGTGGGGGGCCGGCTTTGCAGGAGGGGTGAGTGGCTTCGGAAGTTGGGGTGCATGCATACAAAGGTTTGGGGAGAAATGTCCCGCGGGATGTATCTGAAAGCTTGCAGCAAATCACAAGGGATAGTTTGGGTAGTAAAAGTGTACTGGGCGCTCTGGGAGTTAGAGGAAAGTCGGGCTTCATTCCGGGCACCCCAAAACTATCCACTTTATTTTTCGTGGGGTCGTTCTCTATCTTCAGAGGAGGAGCCCTTCCCTGAATTTCTCTCCTTATTCATTCTAGAATAAGAAGAGAAATTCAGGGGAAATACTGGGTGGGCTCTTACAGAAAATATTCTTTTTGGGGGGAGGTCACACCCGGCGGAATCAGAAATTGCCCCTGATAGGCATGGGGGATCATATGGGATGCCGGGATTTGAACCACCATTAGCCCTGGATCGGCTGCGTGCAAGGTAAACGCCCTACCGCTGTGCTATCTCTTCGTCTCCTCAAAATTACTCTTAAGACCTGGATTCTAGTGTCACCCTCCTACTCACTAGCTCTGTGCTCCTTGGTGAAGCACATTTTCTCCAGTTCTCACTTTGTCTGCAGGTTAGATTGAATGCTCTCTAATGTCTCATCCAGGTGTAAAAACTGGTATGGGAACCCCAACACTTATAGGGGTTTTGGAGAGGTCTCCATCTGCATTATAAGTATGGCTAACTCAGGAGTAAGGATGCATGTCGGTGTGCCCCAGCACCCTGAGACCTGAAACCTGCCAATCCAGTAGCATCGATGACTTTCCCTCCTCTCTCTCCGCAGCCCCTCAAAAGATTGAGTTCCTGCCAGGGTATGGGTGATGTTTAAAGAGGAGAGCTATCTGGGATATTTTCTAGGTAGGTCTAGAAAGAAAAGGAATATGAGATGAAGGATGAGGGTGCAGTGTTTGGGGAGCTGTGGTGACTGGAAAGGGCCCCTAGTTGTTGGGCTGCGCTGCAGGCACCTTGGCGGCCTTGGCCCAGTCTACAGCCCGCCCCAGGCGTGTGCCCGGCGGGCTGGTGGCAGGCGACTGGGAGCAGAGCCCGGCGGGGCCGCGTGCTGGCGCCATGAGGGAGGGGGAGGCTTTTCAGCCATGGCTTGGCTGCTCCGACAGCGCCTGCCCCGGCGCCCTTCCCGGGCCCAGGGCCCTGGCGCTGTCTGACCCCACTGGGTCCAGCTGCGAGGCGCTGTGGGACGCCGACGAGCCTAGAGGAGCAAGCCACGCGACCCAAGGCGTACCTACTCCGGTGGTGGAGGCCAGGGCCGGAGGCTAGGAGCTTAGGAGCGCCGTGGATCTGGTCTCCGTAGAAGAAAGCCGCGGGTAATCATCCGGTTGATTTGTCCAGTAGAAAACGGCAGTTTGATCCAAGACCTGGGTGCGGGGCTGATTGTGGAGAATTATCCGGATAATCGCTTCTTATTGAACTTCTCTTTATGGAGATACTATTTCTAAAGCTTGGAGGGTGGGAGTGGTGCCTGGAAGTCGCCTTTAGTGCTTTAGTGAGTGTGGCTACCAATGCTACAATGTAGAGACAAGCTCAGCCTTGAGTCTGTCTTTCAGATGCGGATTTGGAAAGCAAATCCTCAGATGATGTTTCCCGATACTGGTTCTGCAAACCTCCTTCCACCCCTCCAAGAGTCACCTGAGGCTGGCCCACCTCTGTGAGGTCGCTGTTCCTCTCCAACACACTCACTCAGGAAAGGAGCGGGAATGTTCACTCCGGTCTCCTTTTCCGGGAAGTGTACAGTGTGATGAGGAGGCCCAGTGCAGCCACATCAGCATTTCTTAACCGGAAGCATTTCACAACTGGCCACTTGGAGAAATAGCTCTGCAACCAGGTCCTCGGGTGGGCTTGGCTGCAGGCCGATAGGAGGCGTCTAGCTAAGAAAAGCCAAGGCCAGTATGCAGTGTTAGGCAAATTCATGCACTGTGTGCAGTTCTAATTAATTCTATACTTGAATTTTCCAGTTCTAATAAATTTTATACTTGACAAAGGTCCACGATCCTGGATTTACAACTGCTTAGTGTTGTAACTATCAAATAAACTCAACTTCCTTGACTAATCGCAGTTTCTGGTGGGTACAGGTTAGAGAACACCAGTTATCTGGTGGAAGACAATGGAAGATTTCAATAGAGTAGAGATCTCATGTTTCCTTTTCTAGATTCGAGTGCAACAGAGTCTAATTATTAGAGGCTTCAAATTTGGTTCTGAAAGAGAGAGAGGCAGAGAGACACAGAGAGACAAAGATACAAAGACAGACAGACACAGAGACAGTGACAGTCATAGATAGGGAGACAAAGAAGAGACAGGGAGGCAGAGACACAAAGAGAGGAAGAGACAGAGAGAAGAGAGAGAAGGAAGAGAGACAGAAACAAAATAGAAGTGAAGCTGTTGTCCTTTCTAGTTGGGTTCAGCCAGGTAGGAGAAGAGACAGTGAGTACAGGATTCTTCTTGCCAAAGCCAGGAGTAAAAAATAACGAAAGAATAAAAATCACCAAGAGCCCAAGGGTTCTACCTTCTTCCCTTCATACTCTCAGCCCACTTGCTTTCCTCACATTCTCCAACGCTAAAAATGAGCGATGTAGATTTTTCCTTTGGGGTTTATGGCAAGTGTATCACCAAGGAGATTGCCCCAGTGAAAAGAGCTTCCTTGTTGCTTCCATTGGTTTGAAGCAAAGCTCTGAGGCTCAAGAGTAGGTTAGAATTCCTATGCTGACTCTGTGGCCTAGATAATGACGCCCCATCTTTTCCCTCACCCATCACCTAATTTGCCATTTATTCTCTTTAGCTCCAAGACTCCAGCCTTGATCCACCTTAAAACAGGTGGACTTTCATATCCAGGTTCTACCACTTAGCAGATTGTGACCTGGAACACATGGCCTACACTTAGAGCCTTTCTTTTTCCCCCTGTACCAGACCCAGATCAGGCTGAATGTAAGGGATGATTTGTGCCACTGGGATAATGATGACTTCACTATCACTCAGCCATAAGGAGGCATGTGAGAAGAGAGTGATTGGAACTTTTTCTGAGCATTGCTGCAGCCACTGGAGAGATAGAACCACATTGTTTCACCAGTCCAGTGACCCAGAAGTGGTTCCTAATGTCATATTTGAGGACTAGTGAAGAGGCTCACCCATGAAAGTCCAGAAGACAGGAACTGAGGTTTTTCACAATCTAGGCTCAAACACAAACTGCTTCTTGGGACACAGCTGACAGCAACTCCAGCAGAGCTTCCTATGTCTCCTTGTTACTCAGTGAAATTGACCTTGAAGAAGCATGTTGTCAGGGCACAACCTGGCCAGGACACCCAAGGGCCCATTCACCAGCTTTGGAGGGAGAAGAAAAACAAGGCATAAAAAAAAAAATGAGACCTTCATTTACAAAATGACTGACTCAGACACTCCTTTTGTTATCGACTCAGGATAAATCTAGCACTATACATTTCTTTTGCAGAACTCTCCAAGTGTCTCAGGAATTGCCATTCTTTTTCTGCAATTCAAAAAAGTGGGGCCACTCTCTGAGCAGTGAGCAGTATTCAGCCTAGCAGTTTGGGCCTGCAGTATGCAGAGGACACTGGTTTTATTCCTGGTGCAATGCTCAGTGGTGATCTGAATCCAACTCAGGGTTGGCAGATGTGTTCTTTCTTTTGTACCTTTGTGTGACAGGAAATCAGGGTAGGATGGCATTCCAGGGAAAGTTTTCTTCTTCTGCCAATAATAAGGGACTTTCTTTCTTTCTTTCTTTCTTTCTTTCTTTCTTTCTTTCTTTCTTTCTTTCTTTCTTTCTTTCTTTCTTTCTTTATTTGTTTCTTCTTCCTTCCTTCCTTCCTTGCTTCCTTCATTCCTTGCTTGCTTCCTTACTTCCTTCCTTCCTTCCTTCCTTCCTTCCTTCCTTCCTTCCTTCCTTCCTTCCTTCCTTCCTTCCTTCCTTCCTTTTCTTTCATTTTTCTTTCTTTCTATTTTAAGATTTTTGGCCACACCTAGTGATGCTCAGGAATTACTCCTGACTGTGCGTTCAGAAATCACTCCTGGCTTAGGGAACCATATGGGACACCAGGGGATTGAACCTTGGTCAGTCCTAGGCTAGCGCATGCAAGGCAGACACCTTATGACCTGCACCACTGCTCCAGCCCTGAAGGGGTTTTATTTCTATACTTCTATTCCTCTTTGTAGTATGCCCACAAATACTGGGGTTCAATCAAAATTTAAGTTAAAATTCTCCACTTTTGAACCCAGATGGACATGGTGTGGGCTTGTATGGCATGCACAAGAATCTGGAATCCAGAGCCTTGAAGCCCTTAATTTCTACTCACAGATGAAAATAGTTCCAGGTCATTCGTTTTTCATCAACTTCCCAGGTAGCATACCCTACTCTTTGTTGAAATGAGACTAGCTCACTTCTTGAGATAGTGCGATGGGTACTGGAGAGATAGCACAGTGAAGGGCATTTGCCTTGCATGCAGCCAACCCAGGATGGGCAGTGGTTCAGATCTCAGCATCCCATATGATCCCCTGAGCCTGCCAGGGGTAATTTCTGAAAGCAGAGCCAGGAGTAACCCCTGAGCGCCTCTGGATGTGACCCCCCCCCCAAAAAAAAAGATAGTGGAGTAGAGGGTAGTTAAAATGAAAAGAGAAAAGAAATTTTCTAGGATAACATCATTTTACAAAATTATATTTATAATGCCTCCTAAATAAAGGGTAAAAAGACGATCTTGATGAACAGAGGTTTCTTTACTTTTGATTTGGACACACCATGTGAGGTGCAAACCTCGATGCAGGTCCAAAAGCCCTGAAAGGGGGGGCTGAGGAACATTCAGAAAAGATGTAGGGTAACACAGGGTCTTTGTCCTGGGCTGTGCCCTGAACACTGTCTTCACAGGTGAAGTGAAGGTGAACGTGAAACATGTGTCTATCTGCAAACCTGGTGTTTCCTGCCCACAATCTGCAAGGTAAATTCAGAAACCATCCAGGTCCAGCTTGAATAGGGTCTGTCCAGCTCAGGATGGACTGTTGGGGGTGGACACAACAGCACAAACCCCACATTTAGTTTGATTCTTCTTTCCCACCAGCCTGGGCCTGCACCTGCATTAAGGAATTCAAGCTTTTAACAAATCGATTTGCTTTTTCAATACACCAGAAAAAAAAGAAAAACAGAGCTGAAAAATAAAAAGAGAAAAAAAAAAAAACCACAACAAAACCCAAACAACAAAAAAAGCACAAACTATTATTTTATTGAGGCTTTTGGGGAGGTAGAAGTGGGGGAGGGGATAATTTGCAGCCACTCTCACAGCCCTTTTGAAGTTCTCCAAATAAGGAGAAGTAATGCTAAGTCTTTATTTTTTCTAAAGCCCATTTACATTATGATTAAATACCTTCCTTGGGTAAGCATAAAGAAAGTCGTTAATCTATATAGCTCTGCAAAGAATCAATACATTCTAAACTTTTGTAGGATTTGTTACACTCTATTTTGTTACAGTAGGCCAGCTCCTCTGTCTAGGCACATGGAACTTTGTGCCTCCCCCTTTGCGCCTCCTCCAAGGATGAACATAAAGTAAAGGTCTTTCACGGTAAACAAAAACCAGCTGATTCTTCACAGAGAACCCATGAATAGCTGGAGAAGAAAAAAAATCTTACAATAAATGGTGCATTTTTTTCTCTGCTGGGTATAGTATTCAAGGATCAGGGCAGTATTCAAACAGAGGTCCATTTTTTGCTCAGCAAGAGAGTTTAGAAAAGAAGCGTGGGGTCTATTCAGAGCTTTCCCCTTCACAATCGCAGGGTTCTATGAAACCTATCTTCCATGCCTTGTCCAAGTGTTTCTGGGGACCAATTAGTGCTTTGTTGCACGTCTTCTTTGCTGAATCTTTGAGCAACAAGA
Organism: Suncus etruscus; assembly: GCF_024139225.1. NCBI lineage: Eukaryota > Metazoa > Chordata > Mammalia > Eulipotyphla > Soricidae > Suncus > Suncus etruscus. The sequence goes on along the minus strand of NC_064858.1, from coordinate 59,622,432 downwards.
AAAAGCGCTCTCGAGTCCTCCCTTATTTTGACCATTTCAGTCATTACACAGTGTAATAATTAATATGACAACTGGACGCTCTGAGTTTGTATAGAAACACCTCAGCTACAGGAGTGAGCATGCAGTGGGTGGTAACGATGGCCAGAGAAGGTACACACACACACACACACACACACACACACACACACACACACACACACACACACACACACACACACTTACACGATAAAGGACTAAAAATAAAATAGTTGGCACAACCCGGAGTAACATAAAACAGACTGAAAAGACGAGGGAGGAAGCTAAGTGGAGGGGTAATTAGAACAGGAGGGAACAAAAACTGTCTGGAGGTTAACTTATTTGGAAACTGTTTTGTAAATAGAACGCAGGACTGGAGGGGCCACCTTTCAGCCCAGAGCAATTCTACAAATTTATGAACTTCTTGGAAGGCTGCGAAGGCAAGTGCTGGATAGGAAGGCTCCTGACACCTCATTTTCCTCCTAGGGGCTTTCTGGAAGGTGCACACAACTCCACATCATCTAACCCAAGTGCCTCCTTTCGTGGTTGGCTTCCAATTTGGCAAAATAATTTGTTTGTTTGTTTGTTTGTTTTTGTTTTTTGGGGGACCTTTTTTTGGGGGGGCCACACCCGTTGACGCTCAGGGCTTAACCCTGGTTATGCGCTCAGAAATCGCTCCTGGTTTGGAGGACCATATGGGAATCCAGGGGATCGAACCTAGGGGTTGGCCCTAGGATGTGGTCCGTCCTAGGCTAGGGCTTGCAAGGCAGATGCCTTACTTCTAGCGCCGTCGCTCGGGTCCCTTGGCAAAAACTCTTGTTCTCCTTCTATGCAATGGCATGCTTGAAATGGGCAGCAAGGGGAGATCTGACGCTGCACATTCTTCCCGAAGGTGAATTTTCAGGCCCAATTATTTGGATATGCCCTAGGTCCTGCCCTAGGTCCTCTCTGGGAGCTTGCAGCCAGGTTAGGACGCTGATCCCCTGTCCTTTTGCTAGTCCCCCCCCCCCCCCCCCCCCCCCCCCCCGCGTCTCCACCGGTCCCAGCAAGCACTTCCAGAGGGTTAGAGATCTTAAGCCTGTTAGCCACAGCTCTTGCTAATAAGCCAGATAAGGGCTCCCAACTAACCCTAAGCGACAGTTTGCATATAGGAAGAAAGAAAAATAAAGTCCTGCTATTTTTGTCCCAAGCTTGATTGCTTAGTCTCAAATTCAGTCCCCAGCTCTTTTCCTCTACTACCCCAAACCTATGAATACCCTTGATTTCTCTCCCCTTAGCATTTCTTTCCAATCACTTCCTAAGGATTCTTCTCCGTCTTTCACCGGGTTTGGCTACTCTGTGACTTCGCAAAGCCTGGAGTGCCCCTATCTGACCTGCGGGGAAAGCTTTCTCCAGACCAGTTTCAGCACCCCCTAACTCCAAGCAGAAGGCACCCAGGCTCGGCTTTCAAGTTTAGGAAAATATTTCAAAGCTCTCTGGTCAGAATGCCTTGGGTGCTCTCTGTGCTGCAAAGAGCTTGGCTGGGTAGACAGAAGCCGGGGCACGAGGAACGGAGGCTCCCTAAGCTTCTGCAATGGTCACGCCGCCTCCCTAAACCAGGGGCAGTTTGCCGAAGTGACTGAGGTCAGTCGTGTGTCTTCATTGTATGGCCACGTGTCCTGTGTCCATCATCACCTTCCCGAAGTGCGAGCTCAGCCCGACTCCTAGCGGCGCGGCCCGGAAGTGCTTCGGTCTGTGAATCAGCGGAGTGGTGGGCAGTGGTGGCGCTGTCCCCCCCCACCCCCACCCCCACCCCCGCACACCTTAATGTGATCTCTGCCTGCTCAGAATAATTTGGGATCCAGGCAGCCACTAGCCCCCCGGAAAGACCCTTCTGAGAAACTGCAACTCTGGGCTTCCCCTTTGCTGTTCTCTTACTCCTTAGCTTTTACTCCTTAGTAGGGTCAGAGAAAGGAGAGCAACAGGTTGATTTCTGAACATCTGGATAGATATTTCTTGACATAAAACCTTAACCGAAGCAGTTGAATATTTGAAAGTTGAGGTTGCTGATGTCATTGCCGGCCACACTTTTATTTTGGAGCATGAAATTTGGCTAAGGAGATGGAAAATACCCTTTCTATCTAAAAGTGATTATGCTCTTATGTTCATTGATTCAGGAAATGATTGTTGAACATAGAGATTAGTGCCAGGGGTCTCAAACTCGAGGCCTGCGGGCCGTTTGCCGCCCTCCGTACATTTTGTGGCCCTGCCCTAGAGGAATCTTTTTTTGTTTTGTTTTGTTTTAGTTGTTTGAGTCACACCCCCCAATGTTCAAGGTTTACTACTGACTTTGCACTGAAGGATCACCCCTACTTTGCCACCTGCGGCCCCAGGTGTTGTGTATGTAAACATTTTAATGGGATTATTATGTTACTGACCCTACCCTGATCGATGATTGTGTCCTACCCTAGGGTGTGACCTGGCATTCTGCTCCCACCCTAGGGTGGTACCTGATTCTGCTCCCTTGGCTGCTTCACGGAATAAAGAGCTGCTTTCTTCGAAAGCCTGACTGCCTATTGGCTTTCTTCCCACCGCAGAACCCTCGACTGAACAGGGTAACAGATATGTGGTTCGAGCTGGAGGAGAAAGGCTTCATCCTCTATCCCTCCATCAGTCAACCTCTTCAGGGGCTGACTTGCAACACCCAGGTAAATTGAGTTTGAGACCCCTGGATAGCTGCTTTATATGGAGGCCCAAGTGTAAAGAATAGAATGTTGGTTCAAATACACAAAGGGCAATAATGGAGAGCCTTCTTTCTTCATTCTCCATTAACTTGGACTTCATCCTCCTCTATGCACCAGGTTACCCCCAAATAACTATACAATAAATGATTGAACTTATCATACAAATACATTCTAAAGTCTTCCAAACCCTCTTCCCTTAATCAACAGTTTCAGTGCCTCCCCAACTCTCTTATCTGAGAATTGATGAGCAAATAAATATGAATTCAACACACATGACCACTTTTAACTTACATAGTTTATGGTGAAATGAAAAAGCCACTTGACATTAAAAGATTATTGGAACTTTTTAGCCCTGCACCCTGAGACAAATTGCTCACTCTTTACCAGACTTTCCTTCATCAAATAAGTGGGTGAAGATGTCACTATTCCAGCGTTAGCTATGCAAATAATAGTCACATCCACGCAATTTTCCACTACCAGTCACTCCTCTGCCCAAGCTAACATCTTTTACTGCATTTTCTCAGGCTCCCCCAAACTTTCAGAGTATCCAAATATCCTATCCACACCTTATCCACTAGCCTTTGCTGGTGCTAGACTGCTAGAAGGAGGAGTCAATGGGATCAGCATTAGCTTTTAGAAATCTGCAGAAGGTTAAACCATTGGGCTCAAGAGATTCATTTGCAAAAGTTAGAAACTACCACTCCTTAAGAATAGTAGTTATGCAAGAGAAACAATTCACTTTCTACAGCCAGAACTCTGGTTTGATTTGGGGATTACAGGCAAGAAGTTTGAAGACTTTCTCATGGGTTGTGTGAGTTGCTTGCCACCTGCCGGTCATTTTCCAAACTACAGGAACAGTGAAAATATTTCATAACATTTTTTATTTCATTTTATTTATTTTGTTCCATAGTATTCAGTTTAACCATAGAGTACTGTGCTGTCTGCATTGAGTGATCTACTCCAATAATAATATTAACTATATGAAGTGCATGTTAATACTTATATTCTGAAGCTTTATTTCAGTTACATAAAATTAAAACTAAATCTATCAGCTTCTTGAGCAAGGTATGGAGTCAATCATTTCTCTGAATTTACATGATGAAGAATTAAGTCTTTATTGCTCAGCCTTGTGAAGAATTGATGTCTTCTGAAGAAAATGCATGCTATCACTATATTACAGTTTCTTTGAGTTTGGGAGGTGTCTTTTGACTTCTAATTATGGGGGAGAGGAGTGTAGAGATTTAAAAATAATTATAAAAAAAAGAAAAAGAATTATAGTAATCCTGATGCTAAAGAATATATGGCAGGGTAAAAAGGCCTAGGAAATACTACAGGGGTTAAGGCTCAAGTCTTACATATGGCCAGCTGATTAGATTCTGGACACTATCTGGCCCCTTGAACATAATGGAATGTGGCTCTGGAGACCCAAATTCAGACAACCCACAGACCCAATAAGCATCACTTCCTTGGGTCTTTAAATTAAACCATTGGCCCAGTTGGGCAAGAATCACTAGACGGGCCCCCTGGGCCTCTTGAGCCCACACGAGAAGTTAAAAAAAAATCAACAAAGGCAAAATCAAAATAAGTGTGATAAGAAGGATAGTGAAGAAAAAGGCTTTGGGCACCACTTACCCTGCACTCAAGGATTTTGCCTCCCCGGCTTTTAATACTCTAGCTGCTTTTACTCTACTTCCTGTCTTTCTTAAAGCTATCTTCCAGAATTTGTCTGCAACCAAAACAGCTTCATCCAATCATGCTGGAATTGTACCCAGAATCTTAAGCACAGTGGTGCATAGGGAGGCATATAGTCTACTATTGAACCACATCTGAAGTCTACCCTAAAAATTCTAATGCCCATCATCTACCACTTTCTTCCTATATTTTTGTCTGTGGCAAATCACTCCACTGTCCTGTTGGAAATCTCTCCCCAGCTCAATCTGCAAAACTTGATTATTAAATGGTTTATTATATGAAGAAATTTCAAAAATCCATGCTTGTAGAATTTTCTGAGTTGGTGCATTTTTGACATTTATTCATATGTAAAATTTCTTTTCTTTTGGTTTTGGGGCTATATCTATCTGTGCTCAGGAATTACTCTTGGCTCTGTGCTTCAATATGGCCCTTAATGGGACTTGGGGAAACCATATGTGGTGCATATACCTGCTATACAATATATAGATCAGTCTTTCATCTATTTCTAACTAACATCTCCTAAGGTATTCCTTAGGGGACAATGCTAAATTTTTTAATTATATTTTTATTTGAGAACCTTGATTACAGATATAATTGCAGTTGGTTATCAGTTATATAAAGAACACCCCCTTCACCAGTGCAACATTCCTACCACCAATGCCCCCTATCACCCATTCTCCCCTCACCACCCACCCTGTATTCAAGATACACTTTGCATTTTCTCACTCATTGACATTGTTATGGTAGGTGTCAGTGTAGTTATTTCTCTAACTGTACTCACCACTCTTTTTGGTGAGCTTCATACTGTAAGCTGATCTTTCCGGCCCTCATCTCTATTGTCTCTGGGCATTATTACAATAATGTCTTTTTAATTAATTTCTTTATTTAAACACCTTGATTACAAATATGATTGTAGTTGGGTTTCAGTCATGTAAAGAATAACCCCCTTCACCAGTGCAACATTCCCACCATCAATGTCCCAAATCTCCCTCCTTTCCACCCCACCCCCGTTTGTACTCTAGACAGGCTTTCCACTTCCCTCATTTATTCACATGGTTATGATAGTTCTGAGTGTAGTTATTTCTCTAACTGCACTTACCACTCTTTGTGGTGAGCTTCATGTCATGAGTTAGACCTTCCAGCTCTTCTCTTTGTCTCTGAGGATTATTGCAAAAATGTTTTTTATTTTTCTTAAAACACATAGATGAGTGAGACTTTCTGTGTCTATTACCCTCCTTCTGACTTCACTCAACATAATAGATTCCGTGCCTGTCCATGTATAGGAGAATTTCATGACTTTATCTCTCTTGATAGCTGATAATATTCTATTATGTATATCACACACAGTATCTTTAGTATCTTTGAAGAGCATCTTGGTTGTTTCCAGATTCTAGCTATTGAAAATAGCGCTGCAATAAATATAGGTGCAAAGAAGGCATTTTTGCATTGATTTTTTTTTTGTTCCTGGGGTATATCTGTAGGAGTGGAATAGCTGGATCATATGGAATCTCAATTTTCAGTTTTTTGAGGAATCTCCATATTGTTTTCCATACAGACTGGACTAGATGGCATTCCCACCAGCAGTAAATAAGAGTTCCTTTATCCCCACATCCTCTCCAGCATTGTTTTTGTGCTTTGTGATGTGTGCCCGTCTCTGTGGCGTGTGATGGTACTTCATTGTTATTTTGATTTGTAGCTTCCTGATGATTAGTGATGTGGAGCATTTTTCATGTGCCTTTTGGCCATTTGTATTTCTTCTTTGGAAAATTGTCTGTTCCTTTCTTCTCCCCATTTTATGATGGGGTTAGATGTTTTTTTCTTGTTAAGTTCTATCGGTGTCGTGTATATTTTAGATATTAGCCCCTTATCTGATGGATATTGGGTGAATAGTGTTGCATTAAGCCCTTTGGATTGGCTTGAATGGAGGTGGATGGTGATGTAGGCCTTTTTCCTCTAGCTCAGGACCATGTGGCTTCACTATCTCCATTAGCCGGTGAGTCAGCCGTGGTGGGTAGAAAACTCACATGTAGACAGGCTTTCAGAGAGATAGCATCTTTATTTGCCCTGGCCAACATCTGTGGCCTATATTATTAATGTATTTAAGCACATGCCATCCTTAGCTTGCCCTGTGTCTTAACTCCTTTTAGCCATCTTTTCTCCTGCTCCTATCTCCAACCTCATCCAGGCAAAATCTCCCTTGCCCTTTTGGCCAAAGGCCTTTTGTTCACTTCCAAAGACTCCTCCAGAAATGGGAGGTCTATTAGCATATAAGGTTACACCAGAGGAAATGGGGTGTGTGGTTACAAATAATTTCTCCCCTTGTGTAGGTGGCTTTCAAATCCTAGTTATTATTTCCTTGGAGGTGCAGAAGCTTCTCAGCTTAATATAGTCCCATCTGTATCTTACAAACACTTACATTTGTTTGGAGAGTGATGTTTCCTCCTTGAAGATGCCTTTAGTGTCAATATCCTGGAGTGTTTTACCTACATGTTCTTCTATATACCTTATGGTTTCGAGTCTGATATCAAGGTCTGTAATCTATTTGGATTTGACCTTTGTGTCTGGTGTTAGATGGAGCTCAGAGATTTGCTTTTTATGCATGTGCTAACCAGTTGTTCCAGGATCACTTGTTGAAGAGGTTTTCCTTGCTCCATTTTGCATTTCTTGCCTTTTAATCAAATATTAATTAATTGTATATTTGATTAACATTCTATGAATACTCAATTTTATACCCGTGATCTGAGAGCTGTCTTTATTCCAATACCATGCTGTTTTAATGACTATAGCTTTGTAATACAATTTAAAGTTGGGAAAAATGATGCCTCCCCTATTCCTTTTCCCAAGGGTTGCTCTAACTATTTATGGGTGTTAATTGTCCAAATGAATTTCAGGAGTGTATAATTCACTTTTTTGAAAATGTCATGGGTATCCTTAGAGGGATTGCATTGAATCTATACAAAACTTTGGAAAGTATTGACATTTTAATGATGCTAATCCTCCCAATCCATGAGCAGAGTATGTATCTCCATTTCCTTTTGTCCTCTTTTATTTTTGAAGCAGGGTTTTGTAGTTTTCTTTGTATAGGTACTCCACTTCTTTAGTTAAGTTTACTCAGAGGTATTTAAGTTTATGTGACACTAACGTGAATGGTATTGTACCTTTAATGTCCATTTCGTCTCTATCATTTTTGGTGTATAATAAGGCCATTGATTTTTGCATATTAATTTTGTAGCTGCCACTTTGCTATATAAATCTATTGTTTCTCAAAGATTTTTGGTAGAGTCTTTAGGGCTTTCTGTATGTAGTATCATGTTATCTGCAAATATGGAAAGCTTGATTTTTTTCCTTTCCTATATGGATACCCTGGATATCTTTTTCTTGCTGAATAGCTAAGACAAGAACTTCCAGTGAGAGCTTGACTATTTTTTTTTCTATCTGGATAGCCTGGATTTATTTTTCTTGCCTAATAGCTAAGACAAGAACTTCCAGCACTATGTTGAATAGGAGTGGTGAGAGAAGGCTCTTGTATAAGATTTTAGAGGAAAGGCTTTTAGTTTATCTCCATTGAGAATGATAGTTTCCATTGGCCATCAAGTAAATGGCCTTGATGATATTGAGGCAGGTTCCTTCCATTCCCATCTCGCTGAGAGTTTTTTTTTTTAACCAGGACTGGGTGTTGGATCTTAATGAATGATTTCTCTGCATCTACTGATATGATCATGTGGTTTTTCTTTTTCTTTTTTTGATATAGTGTATTATGTTGATTGATTTATGTATGTTAAATCATCCTTGCATTCCTGGAATAAAACCTACTTCGTAGTGGTGAAAGAAATCCTTTTTCTTAAATTTTTATTTTGATCATATTGGCTTACATATCTTTCACAGTAGTATTTTAGGTACATTCTAACATTGAATGAGGGGAATTCCCATCACCAAATTTGTCCTTCCTCCATCCCCATTCCCTTCCTGCAACCCATATCCCCCACCCTCATCTCCCAGGCTTCTAGAGTAAGTGGTCTCCTCTGTGTCTAGCTTACTACTAGTGATCATATATCTGTTTGGTCCTGGTACCCTCTCTTGTTTCCCCCTCTATTTGAGAGGAGGAGCTAGATAGTTCAAGTTATGTGGTTTTGTTAGAAAGAAAGAAAAACAATAGAATGGGGTAAAAAATATCAAATAAATTGAAAATGGGTGGAGTCCTTCTAGAGGCGTGAAAGAGATTCTTAAGGAGGCATTGGATCCTATTTGCCAGAATTTTGTTGAGGATCTTTGCATCTGTCTTCATCAGGGATATTGGTCTGTAGTTTTCTTTTGTTGCAGTATTTCTGTTTGGTTTTGATATCAAGGTGATGTTAGCTTCATAAAGCTATTTGAAAGTGTTCCTGATTCTTTAATTTCATCACAGAGCCTGAAAAGTATTGGTAGTAGTTCCTCTTGAAAGGTTTAAAATAATTCATTATGTGAATCCATCTGGGCCTGGGCTTTTGTTTTTGGAAGACATATATATATATATATATATATATATATATATATATATATATATATATTCAATGCTTTATTTTTAAATACATTTATTTTTAAAATGTATCATAAATGGCATAACTGATCATAATAAATTTATTTCAGGATGAAAGGAAGTAAAGTTATCACAAAATATAAAGAAAATAGGAGATCTAAAATAATAATGAAAATTAGAAAGAGTTCATTAACAATTATATTTGTGACAATTATTGTATCACCAATAAAGTCATTAATACAATATCAGAAGCTTTATTATGCTCTTTTTTTTAAAGATAGTAGATGCACTAAAAAGATCTGTGTGTGTGCGTGTGTGGCAGTTGTTGTTTGCACAAGCACAGAAAAATAGGGAAGAAATTGGAAGGAGGAAACTTTGGCCTAAAAACAGGAAGACTTCACATAAGACCAACTTCCAGCTCCAGGCCTTTTAGGTTGTTCAACCCCTTAGACATACTCTGTGGTGCCAGTAAAAGTTATTCATTGTCACAGTTGTTGCTATTGGGTTTTTGTAGTTATAGATCCTGGTTTCTGTACAGGTTCTATGTTGAAGGCCACATTGTGTATAGTGTCTTCTGGTTTCATCTCACTATTAGGTAGCATTGCAGAGAATTCTGCCCTAAAAGCAGAGTATTGACTTTCCTAGGTTGTCATGGTGGCATAAGTACCATATTTGGAGTAAGTCAGTGCCAAGACTGTAGTGGAGCCTTCCTTGTTAGAGTTCTTATTCCTGGTGATGGTGTAGGAAACCATGTTTGTTTCTGCAGATGGTGTCCATGGTTCAGGGGTCATGGTCAATGTATGATCAATTGAAGTCTTAGCCAAGTCACTATGCCAGGTGTTCAGGTGTAAGGTCCCACTGCAGTTTAAAATGTGTTCCTATTTCTATTAGATAAGAACTTGTTTGCTATGTAATCTTTTCCCATTTTAATATGCCTATGCAAAAAGAAACAATGTCACAAGGTAATTCTGGTGCATATGCAGGTCGAGATATCAAGACCAACAATCACCATAACCTTCATTTTACATGGCCTCTAAGACAAAGACTTCTCTACTAGAATTCCTACATGATAGATTTTCTACATAATATAATTCCTACATGATAGATAGATTCTCTATCAGGGGTCCTCAAACTTTTCAAATAGGGGGGCCAGTTTACTGTCCCTCAGACCATTGGAGGGTCTGACTATAGTAAAAACAAGACTTATGAACGAATTCTTATGCACACTGAATATACCTTATTTTGCAATAAAGAAACAAAACAGATACAAATACAATATGTGACCCGCGGGCCATAGTTTGAGGACCACTGAATCTACATAAGATAATGACACTCAGCTGCTATTGATTCACTCTTGGTGGTCCCTCTTCCTTCACATCCCTCTATCATGGACTTTTGCTTGCTACCAGATTCGGTGGCTGATAAGCCCCTGCTTGAGGTTACTCTCTGATATATGACTTCTGGAAGCCATTTTCCCTAGATTCCAAAAAAATCAACTCACAGGTTGAAACTGGGATCTCTGGATCTTACCCCTTCCCCACCTATTTCAAAAGACTTAAAAAATGACATATAAATCTTCTTTGAATATCTCTTTACATTCCTTTAGTAAGCATAATCGTGACTGAATATCTTCTTATGTAGAGGTACTTTCCCCCATCCTTGAGATCTGTTTAATATGAAATTCTTGTAGACTTTTGATTACAATTTTTAATTTCCTCTGTAGTGATGGATTTATTTATAAATGCTAGACCATCCTGATTCAATCATGGAAGATTATAAGAGTCCAAGAATTTATCCATTTTTCCAAGTTCTCATATTTTGTGGCATAGTTTCTCAAAGTAGTGTTCTGATTACTCTTTGAATCTCTGCAGTATCTGTAGTGACCTCCCTCTTTTCATTTTTTTCTTTTGGGGGACACATCCGATGTCACTCAGGGATTACTCCTGACTCTGTGCTCAGCAATTTCTCCTGGCTCGGGGGACCATATGGGACACTGGGAGATTAATTGCAGTACATCTTGGGTCAGTCTTGTGCAAGGCAAGTGCCCTACCACTGTGCTACCACTGCAGCCCCCTTACTTTTATTTTTTCTTTTATTTTTTAATATATTTATTTAATCACCTTGATTACAAATGTGATTGTAGTTGGGTTTCAGTCATGTAAAGAAAAACCACCTTCACCAATGCAACATTTCCATCAACAATGTCCCGAATTTCCCTTCTCTCCTCCCCAACCCTGCCTGTACTCTAGACAGGCTTTCTACTTCCCTAATTCATTTACATGGTTATGATATTCCTCAATGTACTTATTTCTCTAACTGAACTCATCACTCTTTGTGGTGATCTTATGACATGAGCTGAACTTTCCAGCACTCCTCTCTTTTGTCTTTGAGAATTATTGCAAAAATGTCTTTTATTTTTCTTAAAACCCAGAGACAAGTGAGACTATTCTGTGTCTATCTCTCTCCCTTTGGCTTATTTCACTAAGCATAATAGATTCCATGTACATCCATGTATAGGAAAATTTCATGACTTCATCTCTCCTGATAGCTGCATAATATTCCGTTGTGTATATGTACCACAGTTTCTTTAGACATTCATCTGTTGAAGAGCATCATGTTTGTTTCCAGTGTCCTGCTATTGTAAATAGCACTGCAATGAATATAGGTATAAGGAAGGGATTTTTGTGTTGTATTTTTGTGTTCCTAAGGTAAATCCCTAGGAATGGTATAGCTGGATCATATGGAAACTCAATTTCTGTTGTGTATGTAAACATTTCAATGGGATTATTATGTTACTGACCCTAATCTGATTGGTGATTGTGCCCTACCCTAGGGTGGCACCTGATTCTGCTCCCACCATTGGATGGTACCTGCTCCCACAATTGGGTGGTACCTGATCCCACCATTGGGTGGCACCTGATTCTGGGGTATAAAACAAGGTCTGTGAAAGGCAAAGGGCTTTTATCCTGGGGCCTATTCTGGAGCCTTTTGGCTTAGGCCTCTTCATGGAATAAAGAGCTGTTTTTTTTCAAAAGCCTGACTGCCTGTTGGCTTTCTTCGAACTGCATTCACCTCAGAACTGCTGGCTGAACAGGGTACCAGACACGTGGTTTGAGCTGGAGGAGATAGGCCTCATCCTCCATCTCTCCATCAGTCAACCTCATCAAAAGCTGACTTGCAACATTATGGCGCCCTCTTCGCCTTTCACAGACCCTTGTTTTATAACCCAGAATCAGGTACCACCCAATGGTGGGAGCAGAATCAAATGCCACCCTAGGGTGGGAGCAGAATGCCAGGTTGCACCCTAGGGTAGGGCACAATCACCAATCAGGGTAGGGTCAGTAACATAATAAACCTATTGAAATGTTTACATACACAACAAATTTCCAGTTTTTGGAGGAATATCCATATGGCTTTTCATAATGGTTGAACTAGATGGCATTCCCACCAGCAGTCAATAAGAGTTTCTTTCTCTCCACATCCCGCCAGCACTGCTTGTTCTCATTCTTTGTGATGTACGCCAATCTCTGTGGTGTGAGATGGTATCTCATAGTTGTTTTGATTTGCATCTTCCTGATGAATAGTGATGTGGACCATTTTTTCATGTGCCTATTGGCCGTTTTTATTTCTTCTTTGGCAAAGTGTTCATTTCTTCTCCTCATTTTTTGATTGGATTAGATGTTTTTTCTTGTATGTTCCATCAGTGCCTTGGATATTTTGGATATTAGCCCCTTATATGATGGGTATTGGGTGAATAGTTTCTTCCACTCAGTGAGTGTGAGTCACTCACACGTGCCTCTTGTATCCTGGGAACTATTTCCTTTGAGGTGCAGAAGCTTCTCAGCATCTGTTTATCTCTGCTTCCACTTGTTTGGAGATTGCAGTTTCCTCCATGAAGATATATTTAGTCTCAATGTCAAGGAGTGTTTTACCTATGTATTGTTCTATATACCTTATGGTATCAGGTCTGATATCAAGGTATTTAATCCATTTGGATTTTATATTCCCATATGTTTATCTTTATTTCCTTCCACTTCTTTGGAGATTGCAGTTTCCTTCATGAAGATGCATTTAGTCTCAATGTCATGGAGTGTTTTACCTACGTGTTGTTCTATATGCCTCATGTTTTCAGATATGATATCAAGGTCTTTAATCCATTTGTATTTTGCCTTCATAACTGATGTTACCTGGTGATCTGAGTTCACTTTTTGTAAGTAACTAACCAATTGTTCCAACACCACTTGTTGAAGAGGTTTTCCTTGCTCCATTTAGAATTTCTTGCTCCTTTATCAAAAATTTGGTGATTACATTAGGGGACAATTCTCTAAGTACTCAAGCCTATTCTACTGATCTGAGGGTCTGTCTATATTCCAATATTATGCTGTTTTAATAACTATTGCTTTGTAATACAGTCTAAAGTTGGGGAAAGTAATGCCTACCATATTCCTTTTCCCAAGGATTGCTTTAGCTACTCGAGGGTGTTTATTGTTCCAAATGAATTTCAGAAGTGTTTGATCCACTTTTTTGAAGAATGTCATGGGTATCTTTAGAGGGATCACAATAAATTTGTACATTGCTTTGGGGAGTATTGCCATTTTAATGATGTTAATCTTGCCAATCCACGAGCAGGGTAGGTGCTTCCATTTCTGTTGTCCTCTCTTATTTCTTGGAGCAGTGTTTTATAATTTTCTTTGTATAGGTCCTTCATATCTTTGGTCAAGTTGACTCCAAGATATGAGTTTGTGTGACACTAATGTGAATGGGGTTTTTTTTTTAATGTCCATTTCTTCCCTATCATTATTGGTGTATAAAGAGGTCATTGATTTCTGCATGTTAATTTTGTAGCCTGATACATTGCTCTATGAATTTATTGTTTCTAGAAGCTTTTTGGTAGTCTTTAGGGTTTTCTAAGTATAGTATTATAACATTTGCAAACAGTGAAAGCTTGACTTCTTCCTTTCCTATCTGGATTTTTTGATATCTTTTTCTTGCTTGATCACTATAGCAAGTACTTCCAGTACTATGTTGAATTGGAGTAGTGAGAGGGGACAGCCTTGTCTTGTACCAGAATTTAGAGGAAAGTCTTTTAGTTTTTCCCCATTGAGGATAATATTTGCCATTGGCTTGTGGCAGATGGCCTTAACTATATTAAGAAAGTTTCCTTTCATTCCCATCTTGATGAGAGTTTTTTATCATGAATGGGTATTGTACATTATCAAATGCTTTCTCTGTGTCTATTAATATGATCATGTGATCTTTTTTATGTTGTGTATTATGTTGATAGATTTACAAATTTTAAACCATCCTTGCATTCCTAGTGAATAATCTTGATGAGGCATTGGATCCTATTTGCCAGCATTAGGTTGAGGATCTTTGCATTTGTGTTCATGAGGGATATTGGTCTGTAATTTTCTTTTTCGGCAGCATCTCTGTCTGGTTTTGGTATCAAAGTGATGTTGGCTTTATAAAAGCTATTTGGAAGTGTTCTGGGTTTTTCAATTTTATGAAAGAGCCTGGTCAGGATTGGTAGTAGTTCCTCTTGAAAGGCTTGAAAGAATTTATTAATGAATCCATTTGTACCTGGGCTTTTGTTTTTGTGCAGACATTTGATTACCATTTTAATTTCTTCAATAGTGATGGGATGGTTAGACGTACTACATCTGCCTTATTCAAACTTGAAATGTTATTAGATTATAAGAAATTATCCATTTCTTCCACGTTCTCATGTTTAGTGGTATAGAGTTTCTCAAAGTAGTCTCTGATTACTCTTTGAATATTTGCAGTATCAATAGTGATATCCCCCTTTTCATTTGTAATATGGGTTATCAAGTTTCTCTTTCTTTCTTTCTGAATTTTGCCAATGGTCTATCAATCTTTTTTATTTTTTCAAAGAAAAAAAACTTCTGATTTTGTTGATCTTTCAGATTGTTTTTTGTGTTTCCACTTCATTGATTTCTGCTCTCATCTTTATTATTTCCTTCTGTCTCCCTATTTTTGGTTCCTTATGTTGATCAGTTTCTAATATTATAAGTTGTGTCATTAAGCTATTCAGGTATGCCCCTTCTTCCTACCAAATGTGTGCTTGCAAAGCTATAAATTTTCCTTTCAGTACTGCTTTATCTGTGTTCCATAGATTCTGATCGCTTGTGTCTTCATTTTCATTTGTTTTTAGGAAAGTTTTGATTTTCTCTTTTATTTCATCTCAGATCCACTTGTTGTTCAATAGTAGGCTGCTTAATTTCCAGGTGTTAAAATTTCTCTTCTGTGTCCTTTTGTAGTTCACATTTAATTTCAGAGTCTTGTGGTCAGTGAAATTTCTATACTCTTGATTTTATGGAGTTATTTTTTTATGTGCCAGCATGTGGTTTATTCTGGAGAATGATCCATGTACATTGGAGAAGAATGTATATCCAGGTTTCTGGGTGATGGATATATATATAAAGAAATGAAAGAAAGAGGCCTCTTTCTTTCATTTCTTTTTTAGGGTTAGTATATTTTTGTTGGGTTTTAGTCTGTTTGACCTATCAAGTGTTAACAGGGCTCTGTTGAGGTCTCCCACAATTATTATGTTATTATTTATGTCCTATTTCAAATTTGTCAATAATTGTATTAGATATTTTGCTGGTCTCTCATTGGGTGTGTATGTGTTTAGTAGTTTGATTTCTTCCTGTTGCACATATCCCTTGATTAGTACGAAGTGTCCATCTTTGTCCCTTACAATTTTTCTGAGTTCAGCATTTGTGTCATCTGATATTAATATGTCCACCCCTGATTTTTAAAATTTAATTTATTTAAAGAAAAGGTATTACATAGTTAACATAACTGATAATACATTTTAGGAAGAACAAAAACAACGTGTTTTTTTTTCTAAATAGAAAGTAGAAAGAAAAACTAAAGAGATGGAAGAGAAGGAATGAATATTTTTGAAAACTATTGACTCGCAATGAATTTATTGAAGTACCAGCAAAGTTTATTAAGCTCTTCCTTTTTTAGAAAAGGATAGGAGTTTAAAAAATACAGCAAATAACAGTGTGAGAGTGGCAAGTGTTGCTGCTTGCATAGGCCCAGCAAAATACCGGTAAAATGGGAAAAAAGCCTTGTCCTAAATACAAAGAGACCTTTTCCCTGAAGTTCTCTGGTATAAGACCAACTCTGGGTTCCAGGCACACTAGGTTGTCCAACCCGAATCATTCTCTGTCGTGTAATTTTTTCACACATTAGTTGTTTTTGTTGTCATCCGGTGTCTGTAGTTAAAGATTCTGGTTTCTGTGCCAGAAGATCCTGGTTTCTGTATTTCATCGAAATCAGGATGTGGACATTCTCCAGTTTCACCTCACCATCATATGTGGAGTGATCTGCCCTGCAAACAAGTTGCTGCTGTCTCTGAGTCATCTGGGTGTCAAGGGACCACTCCTTGGAGAAAAGTCAATGCCAGAGTAGTGGCAGGGCCTCTCCTGGTAGAGGCTTGCCTCCTGGTGATGTTGTAGAAAATTGTAGTTGTTTCCATAGATGGTCAATGGTTCAGAGGTGTATGGCAATGCCCATTTTTTGGAGGTTTGAGCCAAGTCATTATGCCAGTGTTCAGGGTATAAGGACTAACTGCATTATGAAATTTGTGTTCCTATCTCTGTTAGATAATAACTTGTTTGCATTTGTAGTATTTTCCCATTTTAATGTGCCTATGCAAAAGAGGAAAATGCCACAATGTATTATTGGTGCCTCTGGGGAGCCAAGGGAACAAGTCCAACAATTCCCTTAACTTGGTTCTAATATGGATTCTAAAGCGAAAGACTCTTCTACCATAATTCCTTGTTAAACAGATCACAAAGATAAAAAGAAAAACAAACAAACAAAAAACAGTGGGCACAATTGTCACTGTATAAGTAGATATTCATGTATGCATGTCCTTTCTGTCATTAAAAATAGTTGGGAGGAGAGTACTGAATCCTGGATGCCACTTTGGTTTGTGATATGGCTTGCAGAAGTCTGCAAAATGACTTCTAGCAGTTTCATATTGAAAAATGTCTTTCAGGCCTTCCTCCCTTTCTGGAGCAGGATTTTCAGCTGGCACGGGCTGGCTCCTGGCAGACCTCCGTACGTGTCAGGGGCTTCTTGGCCCGGCCTAGGGTAGGGGGGCCCGGACCTGGGTCACCCGACCCCCCTCTCCCCCTTTCCTCCGGATCTCCAGGTGGGTTCTTGAGAGGACCTGATGGGGCACCCTGGGTTTTCCCCACTCCCAGGCCAGCTCCAGAGATTGGCTTAGGGGGTGGAGTTTGATCTGGGGGGTGGCAGATAGCTACTCAGTTATACTCAGGCTGTCACTGGCAAATTCATACCAGTCTACATGTTGCAAACCACATGGGGGCACTAGCCCCCGCGAGAACATATACTCCTCCCACCATCAGTACCCCAGATTAACCCTTCTTAACTTCAGTAACACACAGTTCTAATCTCAGACCAAAGACATACAGTGGATCTAACAATCCCAGAACTATTTAGAAGGACATAAATTGAACACATATTGAACACATATATCTTTTGAATATTTTATGTGTATTTTCTTTAACAGCTGTAACTCTATATATTCTTCTACCATGATGTTTCTATCCACTTTTCATCTTGTCTCTTCTTTGTAAGCTGTTCAGTAAGGATTGTTGGTGGAACTGTCCCTCAGTTTAATGCCTATGATTGAACTATGTCATGGAAATTGCTGGTCTTGTTCCTATTGCCTCCAGATGCACCAATAACGCTTCATGGCATTGATCCTTGTTTGCATAGACACATTAAAATGGGAAAACACTATACATACAGATAAGTTCTTATCTAATAAATCTCAGTACAATGTACCTTACACCCTGAACATTGATATAATGACCTGGCACAGGCCTCAGAAAAATGGGCATCCTCCATTCACGCCAGAACCAGGCAAGCTATCTACGAAACATCCAAGGTCTTTTATAGCAACAGCTGGAAGCAGTCCTCTACCAGGAAAGACACTACCAAGGGTCTGACATCACCTCCTAAAAAGAGACTTCCGTTTACACTGAGAAGACTTGACAACAACAATCACCTGCTCTACAGGACATGGTTCTCTCTAGTGCCCCTTAAGTGTGAGGCGAAACGAGAGGATGCTCTGCACCATCCTGACTGCAATATGGGATATGCAGACTCCAGGATCTTTAATACAGAAGCATGATACCAACAACAGAGACTATGTGAGGAATGGAGGTGTATTGCCACTACAGACGATGACTTGGATTGGACAAACTAGTTTGCCTGGAGCCTAGAGTCAGTCCTGTGCCAGGAAACTTCAGGGGTAGGGTTTCCTTGTATTTAGACCATAATTTTTCTTTCCATGTCCCTTATATTTTGGTGGGCCTATGCAAACAAATGCCACTCTAACACCATTTTTTACTATGTTCCCTTGCCTCCAATCCTTAAGAAAAACAACCCACTAAAACTTTTGAGGTTAACTTAAACTAGCAAGCATGTGCATGGAACTAGATAAATGTACTTTGCCCTCAATGTTTAAGGAGTTACATAAGTCTAATGTCTTTAGATTATATTGTGTGCTGCTAAGAAATAGTATGTACTACAACTGGGGATTTGATGGACAAAGTAATTGTATTGTACATGGGTTCAGTTTTGTTTTTCTTAATGTTCTTTGGCTGAAAGTTCAAGGCTGGGATATCATCGATGGGACTACCAATAATTCTGTTTATGGGTGATTGTGCTTCCACTGTAACTTTACCCTGTCCTCTTTCTTTGCATCTTTGTTGTCATAATTAAAATTTAAAAAAAAGAAATATGATTTGAACAACTTGCCCCTATTCCTTTTTTTGTAAATTAGCCTATGATCTATCAAGAAATTGAGTATAAGTATTCCACCTTGTGCCTTGAATAAAGGGAACAGAGCTTGATAAAAAAAAAAAGAAAAATGTCTTTCAGTGGAAACTAATTAGAAACATAGTATGGTAGCAACCACAGTTACAGAGTGAAGGAAGGTGGAGGACAGGAGGCTGCTGAGAGAAGGAACAGAGTACTGGTTTCTTTTCCACCTGAGAGTCCATCTTTTCATCTTGGTAACTGGTTGGCAGCTAGCTTGGGTGGGGACAACAATGTACTTCATGGAGAGCCAAGAACTTGGAGTAAAAACAGTCAAATGTGGGGTAATAGAAGGTGGGAGTGAGGTAGTAAAAGACTATAAATGAGCTTCTGGGTTGTGGGCCAAGGCGGGAAGGAAAGTAAACAAAATAGATATACTGAATGACAAAAAGATTAAATCCAATGATATACAAATAATTGCCTATACTTTTAGAATGTCAGGGGTAGAAAGGAAAGTTGCCTGCGACTTCCTGAAGCCAGCACTTCTTGTGCTGTTGTGCTGCCATTAGCCATGCTGGCAAACACTCCCAGCTCCCAGGAAGGAAAGAGATCCTTCAAGAGCTGGAAGCCTGGAAGTTCACCATCCCCACCCAAACCCTTCCTCTGGAGATGGGTGCGAATTGGGGAGAGTCTGAGGTACCCTTTAAAATACTCCTTGGGATCCACCTCACTGGCCCCCAGAGTGTGTGGCCCAGGGGTAGCCCTGGAGTTCCGGAGGAAGAAGGTGGAAGAGTGCTAGGATGACCCAAGCCCCGCACCCCTCTAGGCCTGGTTAAAAAGGCCTTTGGCATGGCGGAGGCCCACCATCTCCCATGCTGACAAACACTCCCAGCTCCCAGGTAGGAAAGAGATCCTAAAAGAGCTAGAAGCATGAAGTTCACCACTCCACTCAAACCCTCCCTCACCCCAGCTTTTTTAAGGGTGTTGTTTGTTTGAATGATTTTCCTCCGGCCTTTGATTTTGAGTCTATGTTTGTTCTGACTATTCAAGTGTGTTTCTTGAGGCAGAAAAAGGCTGGATTTATCTTTTTGATCCATTTAGCCACTCTGTATCTCTTAATTGGTGCTTAAGTCCATTGACATCAAGAGAGATGATACTCATGGGATTTAATGTAATCTTTGTGTATAAGTTTGGTGTGTCTGTTAGTCTGTCTTGTCTCAACGTAGACCTTTTAGTTTTTCCGTTAAGGCTGATTTTGCATCTGTAAAGTTTTTGAGCTGTTGCTTATCTGTGAAACTATGTATCCTTTCTTCAAACCTGAATGTGAGTCTGGCTGGGTGGGAGTCAGGCTAGGTGAAGCCTCCATTTCATTCAGTCTTGTCACACTATCCCATTACTGTCTTCTGGCCTTGAGAGTTTCTTGTGACATGTCTGCTGTAAAGTATGCTCCTTTGAATGTAATTTCCCTTTTTGATCTTGTTGATTTCAGTATTCTATCTCTATCTGTAGGATTCGTCATTGTGACTAGGGTGTGTCTTGGGGTGTTTTTCTTTGGGTCTCTTTTAGCTGGCACTCTTCAGGACTGTAGGATTTGATTGCATGCAGAATTTTCTCTGTGATGATGTCTTTGACTGTTGATTCTTCCTGGGGTCTTCTTCCTGGGCCTCTGGGACTCCAATGATTCTCATATTGTTTCTGTTGAGTTTATCAAATACTTCTATATTCACCTATTCTCTTTTCATATCAAATGTGGTTTATATTTTTCTCCTTTTCTATGTGAGTTTTGCTAGTGGTTTATAAATCTTGTTTATTTTTGCAAAGAACCAGCTTTTGTTTTCTTTGATCTTATTGGTTTTTTGGGGGGGGATTTTCACTTCATTGACTTCTGCTCTAAGTTTTATTATTTCCTTCTGCCTATTTATTTTGGGTTTCTTTTGTTGATCATTTTTTAATTTTGTAAGTTGTGTTATTAAGCTATGTATGTAGGCCTCTTCTTCCTTCCTGATGTGTGCTTGCAATGCTATAAATTTTCCTCTTAGTACTAGTTTTGCTGTGGTCCATAAATTCTGATACTTTTGATCTTCAGTGTCATTTGTTTCCAGGAACATTTTTATTTTTGTTTTTATTTCATCTCTGACCACTGGTTTTTCAGTAGTGAGCTGTTTAATTTTCAGGTGTTAAAGTTTTTCCTCTTTGTGTCTTTGTGTTATTAAACATCTCTAATTTCAGTGCCTTGTGATCCGAGAAGTTAGTCTATAAATTTCCTATCCTCTTGACTTTATGGGGATATGTTTTGTGGGCTAATGCTTAATTATTTTAAATCTAGGTGTTCTCTTTATTAGTGGCAGAACTCAGCACAGGGAATTGAACCAAACATGACAGGAAGTGGTTATGTGTTATCTCCACCACATACATGTAGTAGGGCCAGTCCCAGAAATAACCCTTATCACATCTCTCTCCAATCTCCCCTCTATCATCTCTACTCTGGTCTTATCACCCCAAAAAATGTTGGCTTCTCGTTCGTTACCTTTGCTCAGTGCTTTGGCTCCTTCCCAGGAACTCCAGCATTTACACACATTCTAACACTGAACCTCAAGCATGAGTGTGTGTGTGTGTGTGTGTGTGTGTGTGAAAGAGAGAGAGAGAGAGAGAGAGAGAGAGAGAGAGAGAGAGAGAGAGAGAGAGAGAGAGAGAGAGAGAATATAGGGCTTTATTAAACATGGAGCTGTCGTCTAAGGACAGTGGGACACTCTCAGATGATAGTGACTTCCTCCTAACAACTTTTTTCCCCTGTAAGATCAAATCTAGAAGTTTCCACAGAGGAGAGAGAGAATCCATGGCTTTGTTACACATGGAGTCATCGGCTAAGGACAGTAGGGGACTTTCCCAGCAGTCTGCGGTTTCCTCCTTGCAATACCATTCTTTCTCTACATGGCGAGTTCTGGAAGTTTCTGCAGAGGACACTTTGGCAAAGGGATCTGCACCTGAGTCCTGCCTCCAGCTGAGAAGGTTGGGCATAAGTGGCAGGTCTCTTAACACTCCTCACCAACATCTTCCATGTCTATATGTTGCTCTGCTTTGTCTTCTTCTGTCTTTTGGGCTGTGGTTCACTAGCCCTGACTAGGGTGTTGACTTATTGGAAGATGCTTCAACTTCCATGGCCCGTCCTCTTTCTGGGGAAGTCGGTTCTGCTGCAGAAGTTTTCTGCGCTTCTTCCCAGACAGAGTAAGTCCGCACAGATGCTGGATGCCCGCTTCTTCAGGTGGTGCTTTGTGATCAGCACTTCATCCACCACAGCCCTGACCACTTCGTGTGTGAGGCACCGTTCTATGTTCAACACCCCCTAGCACTTGAACAGCTTCTTCAGCTCTATCAGAGGTCGGTTCCTTTTCCCTCAGGAACACCCCATGCCTAGCGGTTCAACAATGCTCGATTTTATGTGTCACGTCTACTGAGTGTATCAGGTATTTGGCTAGCCATTTTTATATGCCTGTGAATAAGATCATATTTGAATAAATAAATTGAATGAAAATATTCATATGGGTGGGCTACTTCAACTGGTTTCAAATAGGTAAAAATGGATGCATGAGAAAAATCATACTCATTCTCTTTGCCAGTTATCTTTAAGCTGAGGCATGAGTCTTTGCTTTTCTCTGGATTTGTAATTGGAACTTACACCCTTAGCTTTCTTGTTTTTCTCAGCCTCTAGGCTCAGACCAGAACTATTTTACTCATTGTCCTGGGTCTTCAGCTAATTAACTGATGAGTAATTTTTTTCTATTTATTTAGTAGGATTTGTCACCTTGTGTGCGATTCTCATCTTCCTTTTATGATGCCTAGAAAGAGAGAGTAGGGCAAGTTCTCAAATGTGTGTGTGTTTGTGTGTGTGTGTGTGTGATACAGAGGATCATGTAAGTCCCAGGAACAAGCAGCTACTATGTGAGTGGGGTCCTTCAATGTTTGGTCATTGTGATGAGCTCTTGATCTTCACTGATTGGTCCTGGAATTTCAGTCTCCATAACCACTGAGTCAATTTAGTATATCTTGCTATGTGTATATGCATGTCTATATATGTATATACATGTATGTATATGTTTGTTTACATACATATATTATTGTTTTTGTTTTTCAAAAGTCTCCTTCCACACATATCAGTGACTAATTACCTCAGATTTGCTGCACTCATTGTGGACTTCATGTGGATCACCACTTCTGGATAAGAAGGTTACTGCTATTAAGTGTCGTGAAACTTGAAACCAGCTCTACTGGATTCCTATTGAAATCCTGCAGAAAATCAGCCATCTGGGTTCTGATCTGCTGTAAAAGATGAAGATTTAAGT
This sequence comes from Suncus etruscus, assembly GCF_024139225.1. Lineage (NCBI taxonomy): Eukaryota > Metazoa > Chordata > Mammalia > Eulipotyphla > Soricidae > Suncus > Suncus etruscus. The sequence continues at coordinate 59,599,321 of NC_064858.1, read as the reverse complement.
GACCTTAATTAACCTGTCCTGTGCCCCACCTTAAGGAATATTCTCTGTAGTGGGCTATGGCTGTGTTAGACTTACTGAAACATGCCGCTCAAAAGAACTGAAAATGTTCAGATAATCTGTGTAGGGCTGTGATTTCTAATTTAAACTTTGAGTTATATTCTGAGGTAACCACAAATTCAACCAAACTTGGGTTCCCCAAGTGGGAAAGGGGCTGGGGGAGGGAATAATTTTGTTTCTTTTAGTCATTTCTTTTTTATTTGGATAGTGCTTTTTCTGTGTTCCACATTAAGGCCTTTTTCGCTTTGACTTGGAGTAAGCCTTTGACAGAGCATATTGCTTGGTTAAACTGAAATATACATTAGAATTGCGAAATGTCTTGTGAATTTGCCAATCCCTAGAGAGGAACCAAAATGCTATTGCTGTCAGATGTCAAGGCATTGGGTGCAGGAGGCTCTATTTCAGGTGCTGCTAAGCCTCCTTGAATCAGGTCTAAATTGTGCAGTAAACTGCAGTAGGGAAGAGTCTGGTTTCTACTTAGGCCAAGGGATTCACTCACTTGTCCTTATAAATTCAAAGCCATGAGAGCAGAATTTCACCTAAAACCCATTTTAAGTTTTTCAGATCTTGCATGATCTTTGACAAGATTCCAGATACACATGTGCCCATTTTTTAATGAACATTAAAATAGGAATGTTCATTAAAGTATTGAACATTATATAGATGCAGTGATTGTCCCAGTCTAGTTGTTACCCCACCTTTCGGTGAGTCTTACGCTGCTCATTTGGGAAGTCAGGGGTGAAAATTGGGTGATCAAAAACACTTCCATTTTTAATAATGACAATTTAAAATATCCAACTTAAAATTACAACTTAAATAATCCTAAAAGAATAGTCTTAAAGAAGTGGCTCATGATTACCCAAGTTTCTTTACTTCAAGATAGTATGGTAATGTCCTAGTTTTGTATCTTCGATGCAATAGAAATATTCAGAGTGGTGTGCGACCACGATGCAGAGTCTGTATTTCTCTAAAAATGTCTTTGCCAAATGCAGGAGTTGCAGACTAGCTACTGATGAGAGTGAAGCAAATGAGTAAAATTACCCTTTAAAAATGAGCCTTTTCCTAAAGGAGTTATGTTTTTATTAAAGTATTACTATGGGAATGGAACTTCTGGGAGGGTCACAGCATCTCCTGACGGGACCTGCCAACTGTTTTCTGGCAATTCTGTTGGTTTTGAGGTGATAGAAAGAATGTCTTCTGAATGATTTGGGTGGGGAGCTAGCTGAACCAGCCAGTGAAAGGTTGGGATGATTAATGGAAAAAAAGAAAGAAAAAAGAAAAAGCAAAACAATACAAGGGACTTGATTTAAACTGATGGCTTTATTTGGGAACCAAAAATCTTAAGTAATCTTTTGAACCTTGAACCACATTTTCCCCAGAAATTATGCCATTTTATTTTCTAGTAAAATTTGGGGGGGGAAGGTTATGTTACTGAGAAATGAACTGAGATGAATATGTGGAAGTTTTATTTAATGGCATAGTGTACTAGAAATATGAAAGCCTGCAGGAGATTTTAAATTACAACTCTTGTTAAAACTTTTTAAAAGATTGTGAAATTACCAAAATGCACATGAAATCAAGTTTTAATATACTGTATGATGGGTGGATGATGAGGCTGTCCATTGTACCATTTCTTTCTTTGAATTCTCAGGCATGGTTTGGCAGTGCAAGAACTCTGTAACATTAACAAATTCAATAAAAATTAAATATATGGATTTTGAAAAAAAATATGAATGTTACTCAGGTCCTCCCTTATTTGATTGATTCAATGAACTTGTTATAATTGACTGTTAAAACCATTCCACTTTTAGAAACACACGAATGCAAATATATATATGTATAAATATATATTTACACTTAAACTTTGTTGTTATGGATGCACTGTTCAGCAATCACTCACTTGGTCACACTTTCAGCACCAAAAATAACACAAACAGTGTCAGGGAACATTCTACCCAATGTGGTACAAAGCCATGAATTGAACTCTCAGCCTCATGGATATAAGGTGAGGCAAGGTGCTCTACCTTTAGGCCATTGCCTCCAGGCCTCTACTGCTTACATTACAATTTTCTCTCCTTCAGCTCCTATACGCCTTCTTATCCTTTCTTCCCTTTAGTACTCATTTTTTTAGTTTCCTGTCCTCATTTGAATCACCTCATAGCTTCTACTTCTTGATGATGACTCAACCTCTTAATTCTAGCCCAGATTTCTCCCTGGTATCTCCAACTTGAATGGCCAAAAAGCCATGCTTGTTTGAAACTGTACTCATCATTAGGTATTTATCAAATATTTTCCTTTTTTATGTTTTGAATTTTGTGGCTTGGCATTATCTGCCCTAAACCCCGAGAAGATCCTACTTGACCATTTACTTATACTCTCTTACACAGTTTCTTTAACACCCAGTATAAGATGTAAAAATTATCAATAACTTCAAGCATCTCTACCACTAATACCATTATTTATTTTTATTATTTTAATATTCTATCAAAATCGCTTATTTTCCAGTTTCATTTCTCTCAAATACCCTTCACTGTAATCAAAATGATTCATATAACATACCCAAATGTATTAACAACATTAAATACTACCAAAATGCAAATAAGTTCTACTTTATACTATATCACAGAAAAAGTGATCTTTCCAAAGTATAACATATCTTATTGCTCCTATATTGAAAATATTCTAATACTCCCAGCTTTCTTACTTTTTTTCAATTTTATTCTATTGAAATAATTGTGATCTACAGAGTCCTTCTTAGTTGAATTTCAGATATACAATGAGTCAGGGTCCTTCCCACCATTAATTTCAAAGTCCCCCACCAAAGGACCCAGAGTGCATCTTATACCACCACCCTTTGCCCTCTGGAAGGCCTCTTTGAGTTTAGATTGTTAAAGTTTAGGTCCCTTTATTCTATTAGCATTGACATTGGCTTGAATCTTTGGTTATGACCTTATTTATTTACCCACCAATGTATAAAGATCACTTGGACTATGGTCCCCAGCCTTTCTTTAGTCCTTTTCTCTTAATTTTATAGCAAAATGTGGGACTATGTTATAAAATAAAGTAATTTGTGTCTCAAGGTTCTGTAAAAAAGTGGGATCCCTGATTTAAAAGATACGAGATAGGGGCCAGAGCTCTGGTGCAAATGGTAAGGTGTCTGCCTTGTCTGCTCTAGCTTAGGATGGACTGCAGTCTGATCCCCCATTTTCCCATATGGTCCTCCAAGCCAGGAGCGATTTCAGGAGTGAGGAGTGCATAGCCTGGAGTAACCCCTGACCATCACCAGATGTGGCCCCAAAACAAAAAACAAAACAAAACAAAAAAAGATAAGATAAAAATAATAAAAAAGGTGTGGTGGCAGGTTTTTGTTTTGTTTTGTTTTTGTTTTGGGTCACATTTGGCAGCACTCAGGGGTTATTCCTGGCTCTACGCTCAGAAATCGCTCTGGCAGACTCAGGGGACCATATGGGATGCCAGGATTCGAACCACTGTCCTTCTGCATGCAAGGCAAATGCTTTACCTCCATGCCATCTCTCTGGCCCCAGCGGCAGGTTTTTTGTTTGTTTGTTTGTTTGCTTGTTTGTTTTGCATAGATACAGAAAAATATGGGGAAAATAGAAAGAAAAAACCTTTTGCCTAAAATCAGGGAGGCCTTACCCATGAAGCATCCTGGCATAAAACCAACTATAGGCTCTGGGCATACTAAATTGTCTAACCCCAAAGTCATTCTCTGTAGTCCCAGTTAAAGTTCTTCACAATCACAGTTGTTGCAGTCAGGCTCCTGTAGTTAGAGATCCTGGTTTTTGTACAGTTCATATGTTGAAGTCAGGGTGACACAGAGCCTTTTCTGGTTTCGTCTTACCATTAGGTGTCAATGCAGAGAACTCTGTTCTGAAAGCAGGGATTGCTGTTAACAAGTAGTCAGGGTGTCATATAAATCCACTCTGAAATATTAGGGGCTACCCTGGTAGAAGTTCGATTCCTGGTGTTGGTTTAGAAAACTGTACTGGTTCCATATATGGCGTCTAATGTTCAGGGCTGAATGGCCAATGTCCAATCTTCTGAAGCCTAAGCCTAGTCACTATGACAAGTGTTCAGAGTATAAGCCCCCACTGCAATATAAAATTTATGTATTTCTATTAGATAAGAACTTGTTTGTCCACATAAGATTTCCCCATTTTAATGTGCTTATGAAAAAAGGAACAATGTCACATGGTATTACTGGTGCATATGGGGGTAAAAATAGAAAGCTAAATAATCCTGATGACCTGGTTCTAACATATACTCAGAACACTGGAGAAACTTATCTACTAGAATTTCCTACTAAATAGATTAAAAAAAAGAAATGGAGGAAACTGTTGCTACATAAGAAGATAGACAATAAGACTTACACCTATTAAGGAAATACATGTAAAGAAATACTTGAAGGAGATATACATGGCCTCTTTAAAACTAGTCTCTTTTGAAATAGTCTTGAGGAGGAGGATAAAATACAGAGCACAGCTTCAGCCTATGATATGGTCTTATGGAGTCTGAAACTTTGCTTCTAGCAGTCACATATCAGACAATGTCCTTGACCTGGGGACTTCTCAGAAACTGAATCTCATAATGAGCAATAATCCACAGTGAAAGGAGGCACCAAGAGTAAATCAGTAGCAGTGGTGGTGGTAGCTTCTTTTTTGAGCTGAGGCAAGATGGGCTGGAATCTATCTTTTCACTTTTGATAGCTTATGGGGGGTGGAGGGAACATTCTACTTCCTGGGGGGTTAAGAACTGAAGGTAAAAAGAGTTAAGTGGGAGGAAATAACTGATCAGGACTGAAAGAGAGTGAAGGGCTAGAAAAGAATTTGTAAGGTGGTAAGCAAAGTGGTGGGGGCAAGGATGGGAAAGACAATATACAACATATACAGACATTATGCATATTATAGGGAGACATTAGACAGACATTGAAATGGCCAATACATACATTCACACTCACATAGACATGATCCATGGGTTGCAGTTGAAAAGCTGACCCAGGTGAAATGAACACTTAAAAAAATATAAAGCCAGCAAGTCAGATGTAATGGTTTTCCATTTTCTAGGCCAATCATCTAATCATATTTGGAGAAGGTAAACTTTACTGAAGAAAGGCTTCCTGGGTTAGAGTGTATATAGAGCATTCTTAAAAACAATAATAATTTTTAAGTCTAAAACACTAAGCAATATGGTAATGAGCAATGTAAGAGGAGTCTACACCATAAAGTATCATCTAGAGGGTCTTGAGGTTTCTTTCCTAAAATCATGAGCATTATGGTATGGTAAACTACCTAAAATTGAAAACAAATTACAATAGCATACTCAATGAAAAAGCTCTGTAGCAGGAATATTTGGCATGCAGCTGCATATTCCATTGTTATCTGTGTATGTGGTCCCCAACACTAAGATAATGTCCCTCACCTTTCATGTTGCTGATCCATGTTCAATCCCTAGCATTTCATATGGTCTTGAGCAGCATCAGGGAACACTCTGGCCCTGGCCACAGAGTCAGGAATAGCTTTTGAGGACTTCTTGGTGTGGCCCAAAGGAATCTGATGAACAACAATGGGATATGAACAATGTGCTGAGGAATACCAGAAAACAGGCCAGCTAATACTCCTAGGTAAAGTTAACAAGGCAATTAAGGAAAAGTGACACAGGAAGAGGTGCCCCAAAATGTTTGTAGTCATCTAAAATTTTGCATCAGAAATTATTTATGAGTCTTAAATCACATTTATAAAATTGATTTTTCATTTATGTTTGCTTAGGGATTTTTTGTTTACCTTTTCTTAAAATGTTTCATAAAATATTTCTGTGTACTCCTATTTTCACTCATAATAGCAATAACCTGGAACAAGTGATCAAGAACAGATCAGTGGATGAAGAAACTGAAAATTACACAATGAAATACTATGTGGCTGTTAGGAACATGAAGTTTTGAAATTTGCTTATACATGGATAGATATGGAGAGTCTAACTGAGCAAAATGATTCAAAGGGAGAGGTATAGACAAAATGATCAAACTCATTTGTGGGATATAAATTAAGATAGTATGGTAATTATACCCAAAGAATTATTACCCAATAGAAATCAGGGCCAATTAATCCCATCAAAAATGTGGAGAAGAAATGAACTAACACTTTGATAAAGAAGAAATACAAATGGCCAAAAGGCACATGAAAAAAATGCTCCACATCACTATTCATCAGGGAGATGCAAATCAAAACAACTATGAGGTACCATCTCACACCACAGAGATTGGCACACATCACAAAGAATGAGAACAAGCAGTGCTGGAGGGGATGTGGAGAGAAAGAAATTCTTATTCACTGCTGGTGGGAATGCGGTCTAGTCCAATCTTTATGTTTTTGTTTTTGTTTTTTGGAGTCACACCCGGCAGCGTTCAGGGGTTACTTCTGGCTCTACGCTCAGAAATCGCCCACAGCAGGCTCGGAATCATATGGTATGCCGGGATTTGAACCACCATCCTTCTGCATGCAAGGCAAACACCTTACATCCATGCTACCTCTCCAGCCCCCTAGTCCAACCTTTATGGAAAGCGACATGGCGATTCCTCCAAAAACTGGAAATTGAGCTCTGGAAATACGATCTGGCTATACCACTCCTAGGGATATACCCTAGAAACTCAAAAAATACAATACAAAAATCCCTTCCTCACACCTATATTCATTGCTGTGCTATTTACAATAGCCATACACAGGAAACAACCAAGATGCCTTTCAACAGATAAATGGCTAAAGAAACTGTAGTACATATACACAATGGAATATTACACAGCTATAAGGAGAGATGAAGTCATGAAATTTTCCTACACGTGAATGTACATGAAATCTATTAAGCTGAGTGAAATAAGTCAGAGGGAAAGAGATAGATGCAGAATAGTCTCACTACTCTCTGGGTTTTAAGAAAAATAAAAGACATTTTTGCAATAATCCTCAGAGACAAAGAGAGGAGGGCTGGAAGGTTCAGCTCACAACATGAAGCTCACCACAAGGAATGGTGAGTGCTGTTAGAGAAATAACTACACTGAGAACTATCATAACCATGTTGAATGAATGAGGGAAGTGGAAAGCCTGTCTAGAGTACAGGTGGGGTGGGGGGGAGGGAGATCTGGGACATTGATGGTGGGAATGTTGTACAGGTGAAGAGGGGTGTTTTTTACATACTAAAACCCAACTACCATCATATTTTTAATCAAGGTGTTTAAATAAAGATATTAAGTAAAAAAAAAAAGCAATCAGGGCCAGTAGGACAAAAGAGACAAAAAATCAAGAAGAAAGTATGTCTGCCATAGAGGCAGGCATGGGAGAGGGTCAGGGGGAGGTCAAACAGGGACATTGGTGGTATGAAGAGATGAAAAGATTGGACACTGTATTACTGAAACTCAATTATGAACAACTTTGCAACGCTATATCTTGTGGTGATTCAATTGAAGAATTAATTTAATCAAAAATTATGTTTCATATGGTCATATCCAACATTGTGGGGGGGGGTCCAGAACCATTTCTGGAGAAGTTCTAGCCCAACAGTAAGATCATGATTTTTCTTAAAACAATAAATTTTCCACTTGTTTCTGCTTCCAGATTCCTCATTAATTTTCTCCTTAGTCCCTGGTGCCAAGTAGGTACTCTCCCTGAACATTTCCCCTCCTCCTATCAAAACTTTCACTGCATCTCTCTGAGACTTGATGGAACTCAGGCAGGGAACTGGGTTTCTAGCTTGTTTCTTTAGTTCCTGAGCAAAGAAAAAACAGACTTGGGCTGAAAACTCTGGAACATAAAACTTTGGAGCTCTAATTAAGACAATACCAATATAAAATTATAATCCCAGTTAGAAAAATGAATATATCTTTAAAACAGAAGTAAAAGAAAGTTGTACCTTCTAAAAAGCTAGCAAAATATTACCATCTCCAGATAAATGAAAGTAATATATTTTCACATTGGAGTCTAGGAACTTTAAAATAATAGCTTTATAAACTATCTCATCAGATTCTATGATACTCATTTTTATAGTTTTGGTGCATACTCTTTGACCATTCTATCATAATTTTGCTTAGTTAGCTATAGAAATAATAACAATGTAATATTTACTAACATGTATAATTAAAATTCATCCATATGGCAGTCCGGAGTCTTAATACATATACTTCACACACAGATATAACTTTGTTTGAAGATTATGCAAGGTCAGAGGGATGCTGATATATAGGTTTCTTGTCAATATATAATTTTACTAACACATTCTTATTAATATATTGATAGTGATTTTTCACTAAAATTGGTTTCTTATCTATTTATCCTTATATAAATGTATAAGGTAGTCTGTGATTGTGTTTGTTATTGAAACAAAAATCCATATTTACGTACTTTTACTTTTTTTTATTTTGGGTCACACCGGGTGACACTCAGAGTTACTCATGGCTATGTGCTCAAAAATAGCTCCTGGCTTGGAGGACCATATGGGACGACAGGCTATCGAATCACGGTCTGTCCAGGTCATTCATGTGCAAGGCAAACGCCCTACTGATGCACCATTTCTCTGGCCCCAATTTTTTACATTTTTATAAAATATTGTGTGTTTGATTACCGCTTGTTTCTGGCAAGGAAAAAAATTCTGGAGTTGGCAAGCAGATTTTGCTCAAGAAAACAATATTTTTCTTGATTTTAATGAAGTATAAAATTATATAATCATTGCATATATTCAGGTATAGGACTTGATGTTTGATATATTATCACTACAAGCAAATTAATTAACTCATATAACTATCTTCTCTTTTTCTTCCTTTTTTTATGTGGGTAACACCCAGTAGTGTTTAGGAACCTGGGCCATTTCCAGTGATATCCTATAGTAGTTCAGATATGTCAGTTGTGCTTGAACTGGGAGTTTCTTAGGGGTTTCCTGCATCACGTTTGATGGTGCTCAGAAAATTTTGTAGCTGAATTATTTTCCTCTCTCCTTATCTTTTTTCTTATCCTTCCTTCCTTCCTTCCTTCCTTCCTTCCTTCCTTCCTTCCTTCCTTCCTTCCTTCCTTTCTTTCTCTTTCTTTCTTTCTTTCTTTCTTTCTTTCTTTCTTTCTTTCTTTCTTTCTTTCTTTCTTTCTTTCTTTCTTTCTCTTTCTTTCTTTCTTTCTTTTTCTTTCTTTCTTTCTTTCTTTCTTTCTTTCTTTCTTTCTTTCTTTCTTTCTTTCTTTCTTTCTTTCTTTCTTTCTTTCTTTCTTTCTTTCTTTCTTTCTTTCTTTCTTTCTTTCTTTCTTTCTTTCTTTCTTTCTTTCTTTCTTTCTTTCTTTCTTCTTTCTTTCTCTCTCTCTCTCTTTCTCTCTCTCTCTCTTTCTTTCTCTCTCTCTTTCTTTCTTTCTTTCTCTCTCTCTCTCTTTCTTTCTTTCTTTCTTTCTTTCTTTCTTTCTTTCTTTCTTTCTTTCTTTCTTTCTTTCTTTCTTTCTTTCTTTCTTTCTTTCTTTCTTTCTCTCTCTCTCTCTCTTTCTTTCTTTCTTTCTTTCTTTCTTTCTTTCTTTCTTTCTTTCTTTCTTTCTTTCTTTCTTTCTTTCTTTCTTTCTTTCTTTCTTTCTTTCTTTCTTTCTTGTTTTTTTTTCCACCACACCCAATGATGCTCAGGGGTTGCTCCTGACAATGCACTCAGAAATTGCTCCTGGCTTGGGGGACCATATGGGATGCTGGGGATAGGACCAAGGTCCGTCCTGGATCAACCACGTGCAAGACAAATGCCCTCCCACTATGCCAGAGGTGGCAAACAAGTTCAACACAGAGAGCCAAAATTTTAAACTGTGAGAGTCAGAGAGCCACACCATGCAGTGATCTGCCAAAACAGACAAACACTCACACAAAAGCATATATTTTTAACAATAATCTATTAAACACACATGCATTTTGCCATTTATTTTTATTTTGCATTTTGCCATTTTGAGTGAGGGTAAAAATCCTGCGGTGATGGTGAGGGTGTGCTGCGTCCTCCACACTAAGAACTAACTTTAGGCAAGATGTGACCCAACATGTGACACATGGGTCCCCCATGCTTGCTGGCCTGTGCAGTTGTTTCTGAGGGATGGGAGACAGGACTACGTGCTCAGAGATCTCTCCTCAGAGGTCCCTCCTCAGAAGCAGCAGAAAAAAATCCAAACTTGGCAAAGAGCCACAGTATACAAAATAATGATAAGAGGCAAAGAGCCGTATTCATTTTGGCCGGGAGCAGCATGTGGTTTGAGAGCCACGTGTTTGCCACCCCTGCACTATACTATCGCCCCAGCCTTCTTTTTTTAAATATTTTTATTTATTTAAACATCTTGATTACAAATATGATTGTGATTAGGTTTCAGTCATGTAAATAACACCTCCCATCTCCAGTGCAACATTCCCACCACCAATGTCCCAAATCTCCCTCCATCCCACCCCCCCACCTGTACTCTAGACAGGTTTTCCAGTCCCCTCATTCATTCTTCTTTTTTTTTGCCCCAGCCTTTTTTTTTTACTTATGTGTATGTGTATGAGTGTGTGTGTGTGAGTGTGCCCTACATGTTGACAACATTTAAAATCCATTTTCTTACAAAATTTAAGTACACAGCATTTTTATTTTTTAATTTGTTTTGAATCCATATTTGGCAATGCTTAGGTTTTACCCGTGGCCTCTGCTCAGGGACTCTCTTGGAAGTATTAAGGCAGGACAGATGAGATACCAGGACAAAGCTGTTTCTGGAGTTTGTGCCTTGCCACACACAAATAAATAGTTGAGATCAAGGTTATGTATTTATTTTTGTTTTGTTCCTGGGCTACATCAAGCATGGCTCAGGGATTTTTCTCTCTATGGGATCAGAAAGTCATAAGGAGTTCCTTACCTGGGGTTGAATCTGAGTCAGCTGCATGCAAGGCAAGTGCCCTATTCACAGTACAATCTCTCCAATCCCTAAACTCAAATTTAAAGGAATTGAGATTTTGATTTAGATGATCTTTAAGACTTTGGATAACTCAAATACATAATATATGTGAAAATACTTTATAAACAAAAAATCACATTACAGACAGAATATTTTATAAATATGACATGTTAAAAGGTCTTGTATCCCCTCCTTGATTGTAGATGCCCCTTGAGTCTAGTCTTACAGGAAACTTCCTGCTGAAAGCCTGAAGAATCCAAGTTGGGCAAATCTCTTTTGCTTTTCAAGAGCCCCAATCTTTTGGTGAATAGCCTTTTGGTGAATAGCATCATCTCCATTTATCTGGTGCCTCCAAGTAAACTTTCGCTTATTTTCACTCTTGTCCAATTTATCTAAATTGATTGCTTTTTGCAACTTTCCAACTTTTTATTTTATGACTTTAGTGTATGCTTCATGTTTTAGAATGAGAAAACATCATAGGGAAAGGTTCCTATAGCAGCATGAACATTTCTTCTTGCCATTGTTATGATTCTAAACTTAGATTTATTTCTGTTCTGATTTATTGAACACTTTTCTAAAAAAAGAACATAAACTAAAAATTTCAGTTATATCTTTGATTTGGATAGTGATTTTCTTTCTTTTTTTAAATTTATTTAAACACCTTAATTACATACATGATTGTGTTTGGGTTTCAGTCATGTAAAGAAAACCACTCATCACCAGTGCAACATTCCCATCACCAATGTCCCAAGTCTCCCTTTGCCCCACCCGACCCCCGCCTGTACTCTAGACAGGCTCTCTATTTTCCTCATACATTCTCATTATTAGGACAGTTCAAAATGTAGTTATTTCCCTAACTAAACTCATCACTCTTTGTAGTGAGCTTCCTGAGGTGAGTTGGAACTTCCAGCTCTTTTCTCTTTTGTGTCTGAAAATTATTATTACAAGGGTGTCTTTCATTTTTCTTAAAACCCATAGATGAGTGAGACCATTCTGCGTTTCTCTCTCTCTCTCTGACTTATTTCACTCAGCATAATAGATTCCGTGTACATCCATGTATAGGAAAATTTCATGACATCATCTCTCCTGACAGTGCATAATATTCCATTGTGTATATGTACCACAGTTTCTTTAGCCATTCGTCTGTTGAAGGGCATCTTGGTTGTTTCCAGAGTCTTGCTATGGTAAATAGAGCTGCAATGAATATAGGTGTAAGGAAGGGGTTTTTGTATTGTATTTTTGTGTTCCTAGGGTATATTCCTAGGAGTGGTATAGCTGGATCGTATGGGAGCTCGATTTCCAGTTTTTGGAGGAATCTCCATATCGCTTTCCATAAAGGTTGAACTAGACGGCATTCCCACCAGCAGTGGATAAGAGTTCCTTTCTCTCCACATCCCCGCCAACACTGTTTATTCTCATTCTTTGTGATGTGTGCCATTCTCTGGGGTGTGAGGTGGTATCTCATCGTTGTTTTGATTTGCATCTCCCTGATGATTAGTGATGTGGAACATTTTTTCATGTGTCTTTTGGCCATGTGTATTTCTTCTTTGTCAAAGTGTCTGTTCATTTCTTCTTCCCATTTTTTGATGGGGTTAGATGTTTTTTTCTTGTAAAGTTCTGTCAGTGCCTTGTATATTTTGGAGATTAGCCCCTTATCTGATGGGTATTGGGTGAATAGTTTCTCCCACTCAGTGGGTGGCTCTTGTATCCTGGGCACTATTTCCTTTGAGGTGCAGAAGCTTCTCAGCTTAATATATTCCCATCTGTTAATCTCTGCTTTCACTTGTTTGGAGAGTGCAGTTTCCTCCTTGAAGATTCCTGTAATGTCCTGGAGTGTTTTGCCTATGTGCTGTTCTATATATCTTATGGTTTTGGGGCTGATATCGAGGTCTTTAATCCATTTGGATTTTACCTTCGTACATGACGTTAGCTGGGGGTCTAAGTTCAATTTTTTGCAAGTGGCTATCCAATTGTGCCAACACCACTTGTTGAAGAGGCTTTCCTTGCTCCATTTAGGATTTCCTGCTCCTTTATCAAAAATTAGGTGGTTGTATGTCTGGGGAACATTTTCTGAGTATTCAAGCCTTTTCCACTGATCTGAGGACCTATCCTTATTCCAATACCATGCTGTTTTGATAACTGTTGCTTTGTAGTACAGTTTAAAGTTGGGGAAAGTAATTCCTCCCATATTCTTTTTCCCAATGATTGCTTTAGCTATTCGAGGGTGTTTATTGTTCCAAATGAATTTCAAAAGTGTCTGATCCACTTCTTTGAAGAATGTCATGGGTATCTTTAGAGGGATGGCATTAAATCTGTATAATGCCTTGGGGAGTATTGACATTTTGATGATGTTAATCCTGCCAATCCATGAGCAGGGTATGCGTTTCCATTTCCGTGTGTCCTCTCTTATTTCTTGGAGCAGAGTTTTATAGTTTTCTTTGTATAGGTCCTTCAAATATTGAGTCAAGTTGATTCCAAGATATTTGAGTTTGTGTGGCACTATTGTGAATGGGGTTGTTTTCTTAATGTCCATTTCATCCTTATTACTATTGGTGTATAGAAAAGCCATTGATTTTTGTGTGTTAATTTTGTAGCCTGCTGACCACAAGGATCTGAAATTATTTGTGAACTCCAAAGGGACTCAGAAGAAACACTTTAACACCTGGAAGTTAAACAGCCTCATGCTCAATAACCAGTGGGTCCAAGATGAAATCAAGGAGGAAATAAAAAGGTTCCTGGAAACAAATGACAATAAAGACACAAACTATCAGAACTTATGGGACACAGCAAAAGCAGTACTGAGAGGAAAATTTATAGCTTTGCAAGCACACATCAAGAAGGAAGAAGGAGCTTACCTGAGTAGCTTAATGACACAACTAATAGAACTAGAAAATGCTCAACAAAAGGACCCAAGAATAGGAAGACAGAAGGAAATAACAAAGCTGAGAGCAGAAATCAACGAAGTGGAAACTCAAAAAACAATCCGAAAGATCAACGAAAGCAGAAGTTGGTTCTTTGAAAAAATAAACAAGATAGATAGACCACTGGCAAACCTAACAAAGAAAGAGAGAGAGAGAAACTTGATAACTCGTATCAGGAATGAAAAAGGAGAGATCACTACTGATATGACAGAGATTCAAAGGGCAATCAGAAACTACTTTGAAAAACTCTACGCCACTAAAAATGAGAACCTGGAAGAAATGGATAAATTCTTGGACTCTTATAATCTTCCACGGTTGAAGGAAGAGGATGTAGCATATCTAAACACACCCATCACCATTGATGAAATTAAAATGGTAATCAAATGTCTGCCGAAAAACAAAAGCCCAGGTCCAGATGGATTCACTAATGAATTCTATCAAACTTTCCAAGAGGAACTACTGCCAATCTTGGCAAGACTCTTTCATGAAATTGAACAAACAGAAACACTTCCAAATAGCTTTTATGAAGCCAACATCACCTTGATACCTAAACCAGACAGAGACGCTACCAAAAAAGAAAATTACAGACCAATATCACTGATGAATGCAGATGCAAAGATCCTCAACAAAATCCTGGCAAATAGGATTCAATGCCTCGTTAAAAAGATCATCCACTACGATCAAGTAGGTTTCATCCCAGGAATGCAAGGCTGGTTTAACATCCGTAAATCTATCAACATAATACACAACATCAATAACAAGAAAAATAAAAACCACATGATCATATCAATAGATGCAGAGAAAGCATTTGATAAGGTCCAACACCCATTCTTGATCAAAACTCTCAGCAAGATGTGAATGGAGGGAACCTTTCTCAATATAGTGAAGGCCATCTACCACAAGCCAGTGGCAAATATTATCCTCAATGGAGAAAAACTGAAAGCCTTCCCTCTAAATTCTGGCACAAGACAAGGCTGTCCTCTCTCACCACTCCTATTCAACATAGCACTGGAAGAACTTGCTATAGCAATTAGGCAAGAAAAGGATATCAAGGGAATCCAGATAGAAAAGGAAGAAGTCAAGCTCTCACTGTTTGCAGATGACATGATACTCTACTTAGAAAACCCTAAAGACTCTATCAAAAAGCTTCTAGAAACAATAGACTCATATAGCAAGGTGGCAGGCTACAAAATTAACACACAAAAATCAATGGATAGTGATTTTCATGCAGAAAAAATACAATGAAGGATCTAGAGTACCAGCCTTGCTATGCCAACCCTAGTTAGGTCCCTGGCACCAGGTATGGTTTCTTGAGCATTGCTGAAATAAGTAAAATAGCTATAATTAATACATTTATATATTTTAGTACATTTATATTTTATGGATGAAACTCATTAGCCCAATTTCTTTTCCCCAAGTCCTAGAGTTCAATCAGCAATCCCCAAACCTTAGAGAGATAAAGACAGAAGAATTAAAAAGGACCCATGCCTAATATCATGTATATATGTATGTATTTTTTTTGCCAAGAACTTGATCACCCCATGAGTTGGTGAACTTAGTGGATGTACTTTCCAAAGTTATTACACAGTAACGAATGATGACAGTTACCACGGTCCTTGCTTTCAAATGATCAAATCTACGAAGGATCTGGAGTTTCTAAGTGAACAATGTGTTGATACCATAATAACCTCCCACCAGAGGGCTCTGTTCTTATTCAAAATTCAGATGGGCTGCATTTCTGAACACTAATCCTAGTATTTAATATTCTAAATCATTAATAACATAACAATATTTTGAATTTACTTATCTATAAAAAGGAAATATGAAAAAAGCTTATCTTACTAAATTGTAGGAAGGATTGAACTAGATAATCACTATAAAATGCCAGATACTGGCTAAATCTTCAGTTTTGAATCTGTCCTTTCTCTTCCAGGAGATAAGATAGAAAAATAATGAGGAAGGGATTTGGGAAAATACTTTAGATAAGTTGCTTTTGTTTATACTTTGCAATTTTTTCATTGTATATATAAATATATATAAATCAAAAAGTAGACAGATACCAAAATATCATCCTCCTAAGTATAGAGAAAATATCTTTTATTATATTTGTTGTTAACATATATGTGCCATTCAAAATATTAGGCCAATGGTCCTCAAACTACGGCCCGCGGGCCGTATTTATTCCCATTTTATTTCTTCACTTCTAAATAAGATATATGCAGTGTGCATAGAAATTTGTTCATAATTTTTTTTACTATAATCTGGCCCTCCAACAGTCTGAAGGACAGTGAACTGGTCCCCTGTTTAAAAAGTTTGAGGACCTCTGTTAATTAAGCAATGGAGAATATAAGACTTCATCCTTTACTTTTATGAATCACATTAACTTTAGTTCATGTTAAGTTATATATTTCTGTGATTTAAGAGATTACTTTGACCCCTGTATATATTATACAAACAGACAGCAATTGTTTAATTATTATTCCATTGCTGAATAAAATATTAATTCACATAATTTTCTTGACTAGCATCGCTTTGTATATATTTGTGTATATATTTCTACACTTTAAACTTATATTAATTTGAGTATTTACTATGCATAAAACACAGTAGTTAGCTTCATAATTTAGAAGGAATAAGATTTAGTTTCTGACCTGAGAGCCTTAACCAGAATTGAAACAAAATTAGTTTCCATGAGTTTAGTGGCTGAGGAAAGCTTATGCTGCTGAATCAAAGAGATAAGTATCGTTCTTTGGGTGTATTTAATTAGAAAAGACTTTTTGAAAAAAGTTTAATTTGTCCTAGTAAGTACCATTTTGTTTTTGTTTTTGGGTCACAACAGGTGGTGCTCAGGGGTTAGTCCTGGCTCTGTGCTCAGAAATCGCTCCTGGTAGGCACAGGGGACCATATGGGATACTGGAATTAGACCACCATCTGACCTGGATTGGTTGTGTGCAAGCCAAACTCCCTACTGCTGTGTTATCTCTCCAGCCTCTACAAGCAGAATCTTCTCTTTGTTTTGGCTTGGGTTTTGGGTTTCATCTAATAGTGTTCAAGAACTCCCTTCAATGCTTGGGTGATTATGTACCAATTCTTACCTTTAAAATTTGTCGTTGTGGGGCCCGGAGAGATAGCACAGCGGCGTTTGCCTTGCAAGCAGCCGATCCAGGACCAAAGGTGGTTGGTTCGAATCCCGGTGTCCCATATGGTCCCCCTTTCCTGCCAGGAGCTATTTCTGAGCAGACAGCCAGGAGTAACCCCTGAGTACTGTTGGGTGTGGCCCAAAAACTAAAAAAAAAAAATTGTCGTTGTGATATTCTCTTCAGCTTTGATCTTGGATTTTTTTTTTTCTGGACTAGTTCTTTTTTTTTTCTCATTAAATTTTATTTTACTTTAATCTCATGATTTTTCCTAATATTTGTTTTTCTATTCTGTTTATTTTTTATTACTGATATGTCTGAGTATTTATTCATAAATGTATTAGCAAATTGGATTTGTTTTTCAGAATAGCCCATTTCTGTCCTAGGACCAACTATCTACTGTGTTTTTGGTCTTTGTCGCTTTTAATCACCAAATTAATTTGAACCATAAAAAATTATTTATGCTCTCATTTACAAATTTTATCATTCTGTTGTATAACTCAGATTAAATCTTGAGATATGTTCTCATTATCTATTGATATATTTTTATTATTCTATTTTTATTTATTTATATATTTATTAATATTTTATTTTTTACACTCTTATCTATTATATAAGCTTTCATCAAATATTATTTCACATTATGGCCAATTATCATGCCTTGTAGGCTATATCCCTGCTTGTTTTTTCTTCTTTATTTGAACATCTTGATTACATAAATGATTGTGATTAGGTCTCCCTATTTTTGGTTCCTTTTGTTGGTCATTTTCTAATTTTTTGAGCTGCGTCATTAAGATATTCAGGTATGTGCTCGCTTCGGCAGCACATATACTAAAATTGGAACGATACAGAGAAGATTAGCATGGCCCCTGCGCAAGGATGACACGCAAATTCGTGAAGCGTTCCATATTTAAAAAAAAAAAAGATATTCAGGTATACTCCTTATTCCTTCCTGATGTGTGCTTGTAGAGCTATAAATTTTCCTCTCAGGACCACTTTTGCTGTGTCCCATAGTTTCTGGCAGATTGTGTCTTCATTATCATTTGTTTCCAGGAAAGTTATGATTTCCTTTTTGATTTCATCTTGGACCCACTGGTTGTTCAGTAGCAGGGTGTTTAATTTCCAATTGTTAAAGTTTTTCTTCTGTGTGGCTTTGTAGTTCACATCTAATTTCAGAGCCTTGTGGTCAGCAAAGGTAGCCTGCAAGATTTCTATCTTCTTGATTTTATGGAGGTAGGTTTTATGTGTCAGCATGTAGTCTGTTCTGGAGAATGACCCATGTACATTGGAAAAGAATGTGTATCCAGGTTTTTTGGGATGGAGTGTCCTGTATATATCTACTAGTCCTCTTTCTTTCATAACTCTTTTCAGGGCTAGTATGTTTTTGTTGGGTTTCAGTCTGGTTGACCTATCAAGTGTTGATAGGGCTGTGTTGAGGTCTCCCACAATGATTGTATTATTATTGATTTCTTCTTTCAGATTTGTCAGTAATTGTATTAGATAATTTGCTGGTCTCTCATTGGGTGAATATATGTTTAATAGTCTGATTTCTTCCTATTGCACATATCTCTTGATTAGTACATAGTGTCCATCTTTGTCCCTTACCACTTTTCTGAGTATAAAGTTGGTGTCATCAGATATTAATATGGCCACCCCAGCTTTTTTGAGGGTGTTGTTTGCTTGTATGATTTTTCTCCAGCCTTTGAATTTGAGTCTATGTTTGTTCTGACTATTCAGATGTGTTTCTTGTAGGCAGCATAAGGTTGGATTCATCTTTTTGACTCATTTTGCCACTCTGTGTCTTTTAATTGGTGAATTTAGTTCATTGACATTGAGGGAGATGATTGTCATAGGATTTAATGTCATCTTTGTAGATAAGTTTGCTGTGTTTTTTGGTCTCTGTTGTCTTAGAGTAGACCTGTCAGTTTTTCCTTTAAGGTTGTTTATTATCTGTGAAGTTTCTGAACTGTTGTTTATCCAAGAAGCTGTGTATTCTTCCTTCAAACCTGAACATGAGTAGGGCTGGGTGCAGTATTCTCGGTGAGGCATTCATTTTATTTTGTCTTGTCACCATATCCCACCACTGTCTTCTGGCCTTGAGAGTTTCTTGTGACATGTCTGCTGTGAGTCTTAGGGATCCTCCTTTTAATGTAATTTTCCTTTTTGATCTTGCTGTTTTCAGTATTCTATCTCTATCTATGGATTTGTCATTGTAATGAGGATATGTCTTGGGGTGTTTTTCTTTGGGTCTCTTTTAGCTGGTACTCTTCGGGTGTGCAGGATTTGATTGCATGTAGTCTTTAACTCTGGGAGTATCTCTTTGATGATGTCTTTGACAGTTGATTCTTCCTGGAGATCTCCTTCCTGGGTTTTTGGGACTCCAATGATTCTTATGTTGTTTCTGTTGAGTTTATCAAAGACTTCTATTTTCATCTTTTCGCATGCCTTGAGTACTTTTTCCATTGCCTGTTCGTTTTTCTTAAGGTTCTTTTCCAGTTTCTTCTGTTGTGTTGAGTTTTTCTTTTCTTTTTTTAATATAATTTCTATTTTGATCATAGTGGCTTACATATTGTTGACAATAATATTTTAGGTACATATTTACATAAATTCAGTGGGGATTACCATCACCAATTTGTCCTCCTTACACCTTCGTTTTTGTCTTACCTCCCATATTCTCTTCCCTCATCCCCAGGGCTGCTAGAATATGTGGTCCTCTCTGTACCTAGCCTACTACTTAGTAGTCTTGCCCCTGTTTGGTTTTGGTGCCTCACTCCCCCCCCCCTTTAACTGGGAGGCAGGATTAGCTAGTTCAAGTTACGTGGTTTTGTTTGAAGAAGAGAAAAGTAATAAACTGGGGTAAAAGTCTAATATGCAGAAAATGGGCGGAATCCTTCTAGAGGCTCTCATCATTGGTTTGAGAGACAAAGGAGAAAAAGAAGGTGAAACACTCCACCAGTACAAAAAGAAGTGTCAAATATCCTGTGAGGACTCCAACAATAATGATAAGCACCACACACATACACACACACACACACACACACACACACACAAAACCCGCCATGGTCTTGAGATAAGAAACATGGCAGAGCACATAAAGAAAGAAAAGAAAAGAAGAGAAAAAATAAGTATAAATGGGGACAACAACTTCAATAACCACACCAAAACAAAGAAATGTGTTGAGTTTTTCTGCATCACATCTTCCAGTACTCCGATTCACTACTCAGCTGCTGATACCCTATTGGTGAGGCTATCCATTGAGGTTTTCAGTTGAGCAACCATGTTTTTCAGATCTGTTATTTCAGTTTGGAGTTTTCTGATTTCTGTTTTGTGTTCTCTTCAGATCCATCTATGCTCTTTTTGAGTTCTACGAACATATTCCATATTTCTATTCTAAACTCCTTATCTGAAAGGTTAATCAGGTGGTTGGAATTTATTAGCTCATCCGAGCTTTCATCTTCATTCTCTGTGGATGGTGTTTGCCTGCGAGGTTTCCCCATTGTCACGCTTGTAGTGTGGTTTTCCTGCATGTTGTGGTGGGGTTCATTGGTTAGAAAGAGTGTACGGCTGCGAAGCGAAGCGAAACTGCCGCACTCTTCTGCTGTCTCTAGTTGACAGTCCTCAAAATGAACAAAGGCAGAGCAGGGCGGAGCCTCCACAGGCCAGAGATCTCAGCTTATTTGACAGAGACCCCCGCAGCCAGAATGTACTTACTCAGCAGCTTCAAAATGCAGTTTTTTTGGGGTGCGCTTCCTAGGCCTCTGAGAAAACCTTCGGGGATTCAGAAGCACAGGCAGACAGGCATAGAAGAAGTTTCCCCCTGAAGTCCCTATTTATTTTTTTTAATAAGGAAGTATTACCATTCTAAACTCAAACACATTCAATGCTTAGTATAGTACATCAAAGGTATATCTTGTTCTTTACAGTAAGTTCTCTGAAAATATTATAACATAATTACAGGATACACACAAAATTAAATATATTAGCATGATACAACTATTCAGTACTGTATACAGTGCATTATTTGTAAGACATCACAAGGACATAATTCTTATAAATTAACATGGATTATTGCTCTCAGGTTTGTGCTATTTATACCTGTTAGTGATAGTGATCATCAACTTTTTTTAAGGTTTGGAGTCAAAGGAGCACTGTAAAAACAATGTTAGTGTGGCAATTATCGTTTGCATGGGCCCACCAAAGTATGGGGGTCATGGAAAGGAAAAACTTTGGCCTCAGTACAAGGAGACCCTACCCCTGAAGTTTCCTGACAGAAGACCATTTCTAGGCTCCAGGCAAACCAGTTTGTCCAATCCCGGTCATTGTCTGCAGTGCCCATACAGTTATATTTTTCACAGTCTCTGTTGTTGGTATCCTGCTTCTGTATTGAAGATCCTGGAATCTGTATATCCTACATTGAAGTCAGGATGGTGTGGAGCGGTGTCTAATTTCCACTCAGAATTAAAGGGCAATGCAGAAAGCCCTGTCTAGTACGCAGGTCATTGTTGTTTAAATCTTCTCAGTGTTAAGGGAAGACTCTTTTGAGTAAATTGATGTCAGAGCAGTAGTAGGGTCTTTTCCGGTAGAGGATTGCTTCCAGGTGATGTCATAAACAACATTGAATATTTCATCCATGGCTTCCCTGGTTCAGGGGTGATTGGAAAATGCCCAAACCCCTGAGGCCTCTGCCAGGTCATCATGTCAATGTTCAGGGTTTATAAGGTTCCATTGCATCACAAGATTAGTGTGTTCCCGTCTCTATTAGATAAGAACTTATTTGTATGTATAGTATTTTTAATTTTAGTGTGCCCATGCAAACAAGGAATAATGTCACCTGGCATTATCAGCACATAAGGGGGCCGCAAGAACAAATCCAACAATCCCCATGACCTGGTTCAAACATAAGCATTAAACTGAGGGACTCTTTTACCAAAATTTCTTATTGAACAGTTCCCAGCAAGATTGGTGCCTATGTGGATTCTAGAACAAGTCCAATAATCTAATTGACTTGGTTCTTATATATATGTTAAATGGAGGGACACTTCTACAAACTTCCTTATTTAACAATGAGCCAGGTCTTTAAGACAATGTTCAGGGTGTAATGTCCTACTGCATTACAAGATTTGTGTGTTCTCATCTGTATAAGATAAGAAAGTGTTTGAATATAATTTCCCATTTTTATGTGCCTATGCAAAGGAAGAACAGTATCACATGGCAAAATTGGTGCCTATGGGGATATTAGAACAAGTCCAACAATTGAATTGACTTGGTTCTTATATAAACTTTAAATGGAGGGACAATTCTACTAACTTCCTTATTTAACAAATAACAAAGGGATAAAAAGTGGGGGAAAATAAACAATCTAACAAGACAGTGGACTCTAGTCACCGTATGTGGGAACTAATCAGAAACCTAGTATGGTAGCAAACACAGTTACACAGTGAAGAAAGGAAGAGGCCAAGAAGCCACTGAGAGTGAACAAGTAGAAAAGGAGTACTGGCCTCTTCCCAGCCTGAGAGTCCATCCTCTCATTTTTATTTTAAATATATATGGTACTCCCATGCAAAGTGGTCTCCTCCCAGACTAAGAGTCCATCCTCCCATTTTTATTTTGAATATATATGACACCCCCGTGCGGTTTTTAAATGGAGACCAATGAGAAAAAAAATACCAGTGAATGTCAAGACATACACCAGTGCTGCATCGGCCCACCCTCCACCCTGCATCCCCCCCGCTTAGTGTAGGGAGACAAAGGCGGAAAGACTGAGGACCACGATAGAGTCCACCTAGGCCAGCAACCAGGGAATACCTGGAATAAAGGGGAGATAGCTAGGGAGAATTCCATCCGGCATGGGGTGTCCCTAACCCCAATACCTGGGAAGAGTTAGCCTCCAGGATCAAGGCACCGGAAGACAGCTATCTGCCCAGCCCCTCTCTTTGCTCCTCCTCCCTAGAGTAGGGAAGGGAAGGAGGCCTGGGGACGCCTAATAGAGTCCACCTGGAACCCACAGCAGGCCACCTGAGGTGGCACTCAGGCCAGGCCTTGAGTCTGGACTAGTTCTTATTCTGATTTTCTTGGAAGTCTAACACCAGTACCTGAGTCCACTCTTCCCCACAAAGTGGCTTTGGTTCTTCAGAAATACTTTTAACTTGGAGGCTTTTTGTGCCCGTTCATTTTTAGTTGTGACTTGTTAACATAGTTCATATAAGTAGGTTGGTAATACATGTTCAGTGCTCCACAAACTTCAACCAACAAAACAAAACAGAATGAAACCAAACAAAGTAAATCTGATAGTAGTTTGCTAATATCAATAGTCAGAATGCATAGATAGTGACTCTTAAATAATAATTTTGAGTATATGTTACTTTTATTTTAGTTTTTAGTTTTTGGGTAACACCCAGGAGCACTCGGGTCTCTCCTGGCTCTGTGTTCAAAAGTTACTCCTGGCAGGCTCTGGTGACTATATGGGATACTAGGGATTGAACCCGGGTCCATCCCAGGTTGGCTGCATGCAGGGCAAAGGTCTTACCACTGTTACCACTGTGTATCACTATGATCAATTTTTAATACAATGCAATTTACTATATTTTATTAAGTGTTAATCCTAAGTGCATTTAGCAGCCAACTCAGAAAATTACAATTCGGTTCTCACCAGTCTGTGTGTTAGAGTATTGGTTAGAGCACTCATGAACTCATTCTGCCCATCTTTCCAAATTCAGCTTTCATCTCTTTCTTACTTGCCCTGCTTCAGTTATAGCCAGTCTCTGGCAGTTTCTAAATAATCACACTTGATTTTTAGTGATTTATGTCCAGGTGTTCTCTTCCTCTGCCCCCACATCATTGCACTTGTGGCTTTCTCATAATTTGGTTTTCCATTCAAATATTACCTTGTTTTGATTATGTCTTCCCAGCACACCCAAGTTAAATCAACCTCCTCGTTGCAATGTGTTTTGTTTTAAATGTTTTTAATTGAGATTCTGTATTTATCACTACACTTTTTACAATAACCAAGAAATGGAAACAACCCAAATGCTCAACTACATTTCACCCTTTTTTATAATACATTTTTGTAAAACTCTATTTCTTCTTAGACATTTTCAATACTAGGGGTATCTAGCTTTATTTTTGTTTCCTTGTCATTAGGTCATGTCCTTTAATAGAGAGTGAAATTAATGAGAAAAACAGCCTTGGCTCTTCTGCTGATCACTGTCTTGAACAGTATCTGTCACATAGTCTACCCTGAACAAATATTCATTGACTTATGAATACATGAGTTATAATTCACTCAGTGACCACCTGCTAATATTTTAAGAAGATATATTGATGTAATGACAACAGAATAAAGAGATTATGTGTGTACATAAAAATGTGTATACATTTTAATATTAAAATAATTGATTAATGGAACTTAATTCACCATCAATTTTATTATGATTCTAAGGAAGGTCTAAGGTATTCTCAAAAATTCCTGGAATAGCTAGCTAAAAAGCTTACATTGATAAAAACCATGACTTCATATTTAACTACATGTAGATTGTGTGAATATTGGTTGATAGTGGTCTTCAGATTTCTAGTGCTTTTTGTGAGTGTTTAGACTTAAAAAGAATATGCCATAGAAAGAAAGGGTGGAGAAAAAATTCTTGATAAGCTTGAGAATTTGTATTTAAAATTTTTAGTTAGAAATTTTGGTTAGAAAGAGTGTTTTTTTTTAATTTGAACCACTCCTGGCAATGCTGAGGTTTTACTCCTTGCTATGAACTCTAGGCTTGGTGACAAGGCTTGGTGAAAATAAGAGATGCCAGGGAATCAAACCTGGGCAAGTACCCTACTCACTGTTCTATCCACTGTCTCCAGTCCAGACAAAGAGTCTTCTTAGATAAATTCATCTTAAATAGTATTATTTGATATCTTGTTTATTGGTAGAATTAGATTCATTGTTAACATATTTTTATTAATTTCTTTTATTTAAAAAGAGTATATTGCATATTGACATAGTTGGTCATAATACATTTGCTTCCAGATAAGTGATAACAAAATTATTTTAAAAAGAATAAAAATTGGGCCCGGAGAGATAGCACAGCGGTGTTTACCATGCAAGCAGCCAATCCAGGACCAAAGGTGGTTGGTTCGAATCCCGGTGTCCCATATGGTCCCCAGTGCCTGCCAGGAGCTATTTCAGAGCAGACAACCAGGAGTAACCCCTGAGCGCCGCCGGGTGTGACCCAAAAACCAAAAAAAAAAAAAAAAAAAAAGAATAAAAATTAATAAAAAAAAGAAGGAAGATAACAAAAAAGTACAGCAACAAGCAAATTTGTAAAAATTTAATATTAAGTGACTTCAGCTACCTATTGGCATCCAAATTAGTGTGTTTCTATGGGTATGGGAATATTAAACAAATATAAAGTCTCATGGCCACAAATGTGGCTAAGCAGTCCAGGAATTTAAATAACCACTGCTGATACTGTGGCATTTGTGGAGCATCTTTTTGGCTGCCAGGTTTTCAGGAAGTCAAGAATGCAGGAAGAGGGTGCCCATACTCTCTACAAAAATGTCCTGGTGATATTAACCCAAATATCAGCATACCTGGAGTTTTGGTCAGATTGGTATATCTGCAGAGAATCTTACAGAAGTAGTGAAGCAGGACTGAAGGTAAAGTAGTGATTATGGATACAGAGGTGTGATTTAGCAGGATAGGGATTTGGACCACCCTCTCCTCCCAAGATTCTCAGTTTTCAATGATGTGCCAATGTACCCATGATTTTTTGTGGCTTGGTTTACCTTTTTTTGAGAACAGAGTGAGTCCATGGATCTGGCTAGATTCAGACTGTGTTTGTGGGCATGGTTTTGGCTTCTAGGTCTTCTGCAATTATGAGAAGGCAAGGGACAGTTGCCTTCACTCAATATCAACATACCTGGAATTTTACTAAAGTTGATATCTCTTCAGAGATTCATAGAGGAATGGTGATGCAGGACCAAAGCAGTAACTATGGCTTAACAGATTTTTAACAGATTTTAAAGGGTGGGAGAGCTAGCATAGGGGTGACAGTGTTTGTCTTGCATGTGGATGACCTGAGTTTGACCTTAAACACTGCATATAATCCTTTGACACCACTAGTATAAGCACTGGGCACAGATTCAGGTGTAGTCCCTGAGCACTACCAGAAATAGACCCTAAAAAAATTAACAGAACTTTAAGCAAAATAAAAACTAATATTTTCTCTGATATCACATTATAAGTCAATAGTCATAGAGAGATGCTCCATAGAGTTAAGAGTTAGACTGTCTCTCTTTTTTCTTAGGAAGTCATAATTTTTTATAGTGAACTTTATCCCAGCATTCAAGATGCCAGCTCTGGCTCTAGCCAGTATTTGCGGAAAGAAAACCTGGCCAATAAGGTATCTTAAGACACTGAATTCACCAGTTCCTTGCGGCACCCTCAACTGTGATCCTGGTGTCCCCCAAATAAAATATTAAAGTATAAAAACATGAAATGAAGAAAACAAAAAGATAATGTCATTGCATTTCCCCTTTGTGAGATATTTACTAGTCTGTGAACTCAAAACTAGGAAGTTATACTCAGAAATATCAACTTTTTCTCCAGGTCAGGATTTCACCTGAATTACATGGCCACTAACATAGCTGCATAGTTTTTTACTTTGCTATATCTCACAAAGAAGATTTACTGATATTCTAACTTAAGTCACCTATCCACACAACAGCACATAAAAAACACATCCAAAGTGCAAATGTCATAACAGGGAAACAAAATAGAACCCAACCACTCTTAGTAATTTAAGATGGTTGCCCTGAAGACTCAACCATTAATAAGGTGTTATATGATAAATCTGATAAATACTTTAGAGAGGAAATATTGAGAATATTTAAGAAGTTCAAAGAAACAGTGGAACAGTCAATAAAACACAAGAAAATATTAGAACAGAAATGAGAAAACTACAAACAGAAATTATATAACTAAATAATTTGTAGTTAACATTGTAGTAAACATTGATAACAAAACAATGATAGTTATAGATTTCAACAAGGCTCTTTCACCACTTGATAAATAAACTAGAATAAAATTCAAAAAAGAAATACTAAGTTTTAACAAAGAAATTAAAAAGTGAAGATTAGTAGAAATACAGGGCTTTTAATCTCCCAAAAGGAGAATATATATTCTTCTCCAATACACACAGGACATTCTCCATGATAAAACACATGCTAGATCACAAAACTTATTTTCATAAAGTTAAGAGGCTAGAAGCCATACCAACCATTTTCTCAGACCATGATGCTCTGAAAATAAAATTTAACCACAATAGAAAGAGAAAATAACTCAAATAATGTAAATGAAACAGCTCACTACTGAACAACCAGTGGGTGAGAGAGGAAATCAAAAGGTACCTGGAAACAAAGGAGAAGGACATGAGGACATGAGCTACTAGATGGCATAAAGAGGAAAATACATTAGTTATGCAAGCATTCATCAAGAAGGAAGAAAGAGCCCACGTAAATAACATTACAGCTCAAAAGACTGAAAACTACCAACAAAAGGAGTCAAGCAGGCGGGAGGAAATAAGCAATAAAATTTAGAGCAGAAATTAATGGTGAATTGGAATCCCCCACCCCCAAATCCAAAAGACTAACAAAACCAAGAGCTGGCTATTAGGAAACAAACAAGCAAAATTGATAAATGAGTATGACTCACAAAGAAAGAGAGATAGATAACTCAAACTAATCAATTCAGAAATAAAATGGCAATTTCACAACAGATACAGGGGAATTTCACAACACATACTAAAGCAAATCAAAGGTCATCGGGGGTTACTTTGAAAATATTTCTGTCATGAAACAAGAAAACCTAAAAGAAATGATACATTTTTGGAATTCTATAATTTTAAGAGGCTGAATAAAAATGATTAAAATACCTAAACAGACCTATCACTATTGAGGAAATTGAAATAATAATCAAAAGCCTTCCCCAAAACAGAAGCCCAGAAACAAATCAATTCACTAGTGAGATTTTCCAAACCATTAATGAAAACCTTCTATCTATCCTTTTCAGATTTTTTTTGGGAAGAAGTAGAAACATTCCCAATTTCTGTGAAACAGTCATCACTGTAAATCAAAGCAGACAGAGATAGCATAAAAGCAGAAAGAGAATTATAGACCCATTTCTGTGACAAACAGATACAAAGTTCATCAACAAAATACCAGCAAATCCAACAATTCATCAAAAATATTATATACCATGATGAAGAGGGATTTATCTTAGGTATGCAAGGATGGTTTAATATACACAAATCAACCAATGTAATACACCATGTAAATACAAGAAGAAATAAAATCATGTGATCATATCAATAGATGCAGTAAAAGCATTTGACAAGATTCAATCCATGAGAGAACCCGTTATTTTCAGTGAAGGTGGGGACCAAATTCTTCCCCTTAAGATCAGGCACAAGACAAGGTTGACTACCTTCAATACTTCTATTCCATATGATATTATAATATTCCAATTAGGCAAGTAAAGATATTCAAGGCATATAGATAGGAAAGGCAAAACTGTTACTATTTGCAGATGATATGATACTATATCTAGAAAACTCTATAAGCTCAAAAGCTCTTAGAAACAATAAATTTATATACTAAAATTACTACAAACTTTAATGCATAAAAGCCCATAGCTTTCCAACGTGTAAATACTGAATAGAAGAGTTTTTTTTTAATTCTACTCACAATTGTAAAACATTGTAAAAAATTGTAAAAATTGTAAAAAATTAAGTACTGAGGAATTTAACCAACTTAACTCTTTAGTTTAACTAAAGAGGCAAGACCTACATATACAACAAATTTACTAAAGACTACTTCAAAAAATAAAATAGGACACAAGTAAATGGAACAATCCTCTGTGCATAGATTAGGAAGTTTAACATAATTAAAATGGCAATACTCCCCAAAGCATTATATAGATTAAATGCAGTCTCTATAAGTTTACCCATGTAATTTTTCAAAGAAATATATCAATACTTCTGAAATTTATATAGAACAATACCTTCCAATAGCTAAATTAAAAAAAATATGGTAGCTATCACTTTACCCTATTGCAAACTGTACTTTAAAGTGTTAATAATTAAAATAATGTGCTACTAAAATAAGGAGATTTCATCAGATCAATGGAATAAATTAGAAAACCCAGAGATAGACCCTCAGGTATATGGTCAGTTAATATTTAATAAAGGGACAATATATATGAAATGGAGCAAAAAAAAGCCTCTTCAGCACATGGCATTGGGCAAAGTGGTCTGGCCACATACAAATAAATGTAAATATAGACTTATTTCTAATGCCATGTACAAAAACCGAATAAAGATTAAAGTAAAATACAAATAAAAAGACTTAGATATTAGATCTAAATCCATAAAATACATAGAGGAAAATATAGTCAGAACTTTCCATGGTATTGAAGCTAGAGGCTTTTTTAAGGATGAAGTGCCACTAGCTGAAGCAAAGATGAACAAATGATACCATATCAAATTAAGAAGTTTTTTCATATCAAAGGAAATGATGACCAGAACCAAATAAAAATTAAACAGCTCACAGACTGAGAAAAATTATTTGTCCACCACTCATCTAATAAACATTTAATATCCAAAATATATGAAGCACTGGTATGACTTGACATGAAAAAACATCTGACCCTATCAAAAATTGGGAGAAGAGATGAATAGGCATGTCCTGAAAAAAGAAATAAAAATGGCCAAAATGAATATTAAAATGTGATTTATATTACTAATCAAATGCAAGTCAAAATGAGATATCACTTTACACTAGAGAGACTGGTATTTAGTAAAAAGAACAGCAAGAACAACAAATAGTGTTGGATAAGATGTGGGGAAATAGGGACTCTCATTTACTGATGGGGAGAATGTCAAGTGGTTCAGTCTTTTTGTAAAAGACAAAGTAGACATGCCTTGAAAAACTAGGAATTGAGGGTAGGGAGAGATAGTACAGAGGTTGAGGAGCTTGTCTTGCATGTTTCAGACTCTAGTTTGATATCTGTCACATCATATGATCCTTTGATCACCACCATGAGTGATCACTGAGCAGAGCTAGGAGTAATTTTCTAAGACTTCTAGGGATAGGCCAATCCTCCTGCCACAAAAACAAAACAAAACAAAAAAGTCACCTAAAAACTGGGCTTTCATGTGACCCAGTAATTCCATACCTGAGCATATACTCCAAAGGACCCCAAATAACACAGGAAAACATCCACTCTTTATGTTCATTGCAACGCTACATATAGTAGGTAAAATATGCAAGCAACTCAAATGTTCAGAAATAGATGACTGAATAAGAAATTATGGTATATAAACACAAAAGAATACTATTCAGATGAAAGAAAAATCAAACGCTTGCAATTTTCTGCAACATGGATGGATTTGGAAAATATCATATTGAATTAAATCAGAGGGAGAGGAACAGGCACAGTCTTACCTTTTTCATATGTGATATATAAAAGAACTTTGTAGGGGACTATCAAATGCTCAATGGCAATCGAAATGAGGATCAGAACTGGTTTGTACTGGTAAAGGTTAGGGGACACTGGTGAAAGGATTGGCGTTGAAACAGTGTATACCTGAAACTTAATCATAAGTATCATTGCAATTTTGTAATGTACAATGATTCAATTTAAAAAGAGAGACTTTGTAGACATTATGCAATCTATTTGTATAATTTCCTTTTTTGTTTATCCTGGGTCGCACTCAGTGGTGCTCAGGTTTTGTAAGTGATTCTGGACTGAGTTCACTCCTGGAAGGCTCAGGGACCATATAGGATGGCAGGATCAAACCCAGGTAGGCATTGTGCAAGGCAATCACCCCGCCTGCTGTACTATCACTCAGGCACTTGTACTTTTAGGCCAAATATTAGGCTTGCATTTCTATGGCTATTCCTAACTGTCAAGTAAACTTGATGGTTGTTTTTATTCTGGAGCCAACTAACTGATATACTGAGCTTTTATTTTATTAGATTTGTTTCTTGGCTAAAGAAAATGCACCCAAAGGCCAGAGATACAGAGCATTGAAGAGCTTTATTTAAAATTATATGTCTAAAAATATTAAAAATTATAATTCCTGTGAGCATAATTAATTTTTCCAAAATTAATTTTATATTTTGGCCACTAGATGAGAGATTTTTAACAAAATGTAATACAATTATAAAATTTTAAATGTTAAATATAGCCCAAATAATGAATCTATGTAATATACTCCTAATGATGCCTTAGTTACTGAGAAAATAATACAATTACTTTCAAATTAAAGAGACATAGCTAAAGTATACTTAGAAATATTTAACTAAAATGCATTTATCAAGAAATAAAGAAGACTAAAGACAAATGAATTGGTGATAGGAATGTTGCTCTGGTGATGGGTGGTGTTTTTTACATGACTGAAACCCAAACACAATCATGTATGTAATCAAGGTGTTTAAATAAAATATATATAAAAAAATAAAACTATGAAACACAAAAAAAGAAGTTGGGAAAAGACTAACAGAGTAAGTTTAAGTAAGAAAATAATAATGAAAAGTGGAGAAAAACAATGAAATAGAAAACAATAAAAAGTTTTGAGAAAATAAGTCTTAAGAAATACTGAATTTTTTACTGTAAGAATTTATTCAAGAGACAAAATTGATTAACATAATGAGATAAGCTAACATAACATAATTAGTGACATAACATAACATATAATATAATTGATATAATAATACATGTAAGTCAAAGAAAGTTTCTGATTAAAAACATATTTTTTCCATAATGGCTTACATATCTTTCACAATAGTGTTTTAGGTACATATTAACATTGAATCAGGGGAATACCCATCACCAACTATGTCTTCCCCCCATTCCAGTTCCTTTTCTACAACCCATATACCCCACCATCACCCCCCGGGCTGCTAGAGTAGGTGGACCCCTCTTTGTCTGGCTTACTACTAGTAATTTCATATCTGTTTGGTCCTGGAACCCTCGTTTCCCCTTCTACTTAAGGGCCAGAGCTAGAAAAATCGAGATATGTGGTTTTGTTTGAAGGCAAGAAAAGCATTAGAATGGGGTACAAAATAAGAGGGGAAAAATAAGTCAAAAGTCAAATACGCTGAAAATGGGCTGAGTCTCTCTAGAGGCTTCCAACCTCAGTTTGAGAGAGGATGTGGAAAAGGCAATTGAAATACCACAGCAATACAGAAAAAATTATCGAATTAAATAACCGGTGAGCCCTACAGCAATAAAGATAGGCACCACACAATAGTCTCGGTTCTGAAATCAACTCATGCTCGAATGCAACTAAGAGCAACATAACGACCAAGAATACCAACTACAGAAGATGGATTAAAACGACACTGAAGAATCATAACTGCTAGAACCACAAAGAAAGACTTCATAAACTCCATTCCCTGAGCTGCACAGCCACAAAGATCTCTAGAAACAGAGGTCTGATTTTACCATCCAAGACAAAGCAGAAGTCTTCCGCACACCACGAAAGCTGCAAGGGGAGAGTAAATGATCATGCAAGGAGTCTAGAGTTAATCCCATGACAGTATACTTCAGGGGTGGAGAAACCCTGTGTCTCCTAGGTCAAGGGAATTCCCTCTACGATAACTCCAATAGTTACTGTGCCTATGCAGGGGGATAAAGAAAAGGAGAAAAAAAAAAGCACAAAACAATCATTTTTCCACATGTTTATTCATCGATTGATCGATTTTTTGACGTCTTTATTTTGGTGTGGAGATTACGGTTGATGTCTCCAATATTATTTTATTTTATTTTGTCTTGTCTTTCTCTTTTTGCATTCGAGCAAGAAATACTGATTTTTAAAGGACAAACATCTGGCAAGATGAGAGGAAAACACAAACAAAATACAGACTAAAAATAAAATAAATACAGATGCAGAACTTTTAAAAATAAGAAGACAATATTATGAAACATAGTATGCTATTCTTTGAGACCTTGACAGAAATAATTATTCTTTGTAAAAATAAAATTGAAAAGAAAGATAAAGCAATGTTTTAATACATTGGAATACTATTTGTTATTTGTTATGTCCCCTTAAATTTTGGGGTACAGAGCATTTAGGAGTGATTCTGTCAAATCTTTTAGAATAAGCTCTAAGATTAATGAAATAGAATTGAGACCCCAATGACAGATTTCAGATACACAGACAGTTAATCTTTGACAAAGAAAAAAAGAGTAAGGAAAAGCCTTCTCAACAAATATTACTGGAAAAATGAGATCACAAAAAAATGAACTTAGATGCTTATATCATATGATGCTCAAAAGTCAATTCAAAATGGTAAATATTAGACACAAATCCATAAATTATATTGAGAAAATATAGGTAATTAAAAACCATCATGATATTAATGAGATTGGGCATATTTGGTGGATTGACCATAGACAGCTTCATAATATTGAATCTAGAGGCATCTTCATTTTTTTCAATGCTATTAGCCAACCCAATAGAAGCAAAGATAAGTAAACAGGACTATATCAATTAAACAGAGGGGACCCAGAGAGTTAATCAACGAGATAAACTGGACCTCATTGAGTAACTCAGGTATACATGACAATTTCAAAAACTTTGCATTACTGAGAGTGAAACCTGCTATGCATTAAAGACAGGCTGTACCAGTCAGTAGTGCTTGGGACAGAAGTCAGCCCTATTGATACTCAGCCCAAGTTCAATACTTGGGCCAACAGTATTGGGGGCACTACGAGAGTCACACCTGTGGTGCTAGTCTGGGAATATGTAGATTCTGAGACTGAAGTCAAGGCCTCCATATACATCTTTCTGTGACAAGGTTATCCTTGTCACTGTTCTTGACTCAGGGCACTGTTCTCCTGTGTTAAGTGTCCTAGATCCTTTCTTTGAATAAACTTGGTCTGCCATGTTACCACAGACACTTTCGTATGTTTCATGAGCTATGCTCATGTCTGCATCTCTCTGACACAAGATCCTTTCATCTTCACTCAGAAAATACTGTCATAAAAAGTCAATGTTTTGGGAGATAACTTAAAAGGCTAAATCATGTAATAGGCAAGTAGGAGGCCCCATTTAATTCTCAGCATTACATGTTCTTTTGGAAGAAATCCTAAGCACCACCAGGTATGGGACCCAAACAAACAAATGTTAAAAATATTTTGTTTATGTTGAAAAATTAAGTCATGATTTGGATGGATAAGTAAAAGCAAATAGGTCACTATACTATTCCATATATGAATTAATATTTCAGTTATATAAAAGAAAAATTATAATGATAATAAAAGAAAGAAAGTATCTTTCCAATTTAACGATAAAGAAAAATATCTTTGAATAAAATCTCAAGGGAACAAACCACAACAAATTCCACGTGCCTGTTTTATTTACTTTGAAATAAAAATGGTTTTTATTGGGAGGTACTGAGGAAGGGGAGGGAGAGGATAAAAAAAGAGAGAGTAATACACTTAAGAGTAAATACAGACTTTTCCAGAGGCAGAAAGAATCCCAGTACACAACCCAGCAAAAAAGTAGAAAAGGGGGAGATTTAGGCAATATGTGGTTGCAGACACCATATGCATGACCTGGCAATACATATGCATGTAGCACCAATACATGAGCTCAGGGAGGACATGTGCCTCAAATACTTGTTTTTATTATACATTATTTTTCACTCCTCAAGGTAAAATAATAGTTGATTCTTAGTAGACAGTATAGAACCATATTTCAGTAACTAAAAAAGCAACATCGATAATAGCTGGCAAAGTATTTATGCAAAACAAGAAGGAAAAATAAAAATTCAAAATAGAAAAACTGGCAGAGTATACAATAAATATCTCAGCATATCAAATAATTTCAGCATACTCTAGCCAAGCAGCTTAACTGTATGAAAAATATGCTCAAAGATTAAATAAAAAGAGAAATGCAGAAAAATAAGACCAAGGATATATGTCCTTACAATGATTAGATTTGGAAAGAAGCAGACATTTGAAAATGCCAAGTGTGGGGAATTCCCAGCAAGAAACTTTATGTCTTGTTGGTGGGAGCATGCACTTGAATAAACCATTCTGTAGGGCTATCTGGCAGTCATTTATATATTTAAGAATGGATGGATATTTTTTTTGATTGAAGACCTGTCCCTCTTACATCAGGATAAGGGTGCTTGCTACTATGTTGTTTAATGTGGTAGAAAATACAGACTTTATGTCTATGGCTTGGGAATAAAGACAAATTTATTGGACCCCAAAGGCAAATTGGTGAAATACTCCACATGAATTAAAGGACTAGAAATACATCCAGAAGCCTGGACTGAACCTAAGAACATGATTGAGAGGAAGATAGTAGAAATTATTAATTTATGGTACATCAATAGAATATAAATATTATGAATATCTGTCACGAACTAGCTCTTGTGCACCAAATGCATTAGAGGGCTTCTTTGAGTCTCTTGAGGAGAGTGAATGTACAGGTGTCAAAATATGAAGAAATGAGAGCATACACAAATGTATGTGGAAAACAGCATTCTAAGTTTAGTATTCACTTTAATTTTTTATAAGGGGTACATTGTCAGTCACAAGTAAAGAAAGAAGCTCACATTTTGTTTATTTGCAAAGTACAGAAACTTATCAGTGTACATTTTTTGATCTTTAAAACAATACACATGGCTTTAGGTGGTTTGTAAGCTTAGCATAGAATACAGTTCAGTTAGGAGCCCAGAGGATAAAAAGAAGGTAAGTTTTAACATCTCAAAGCAGTCCCTCTCTAGCCTGGCCCTAGGTGTCATACTGATGTAAATTAAGAGATTAGCCTGAAGCCAGGTTTCCTTGACAAATTTCCTTTACCTAAGTGAGCAGGTTTCTAGCTCTAGGGGCTAAGACTAACTTCCTAAGGTCTGGTTTTGAAAGAGAGAAACTTATATGAAAGGGGTACAGAATCTATACCTAGTAAAACTCAATAACCCAATGCTATTCTGGCCATTTTGTACTAATCAAGGGCTATATGCAACAGGAAGAAATAACACTACCAAACTTATATGCACCCAATAAGAGACCAGAAAAATATCTAATACAATTATTGACAAATTTGAAAGAAGATATAATTAGTAACACAATAATTGTGGGAGACCTCAACGCTACCCTGTCACAACTTGATAATTCAACCAGACTGAAACCCAACAAAAACATACTAGCTCTCAAAAGAGAAATGAAAGAGGCTTCGTAGATATATATATATATAGATATAGATATATATGTATATATATATCTATATATATATATATAGATATATATATATATATATATATATATATATATATGGCACTACATCTTCAGAAACCTGAATACACACTCTTCTCTAATGTACTTGGGACATTTTCCAGGATAGATCACATGCTGCCACATAAAACATACCTCCATAAAATCAAGAATATAGACATTGTGCATACTACCTTCACAGGTCAAAAGACTCTGAAATTAGATGTGAACTACAAAGGGACACAGAAGAAAAACTTTAACGCCCAGTGGGTTCGAGATAACATCAAAGAGAAAATCAAAGATTCCTGGAAACAAATGACAATAAAGACACAAGTTATCAGAATCTATGGGCCAAACCTTTTTGGAGTGTAGATTAGTTAGCAGGTATTCAAAGTGTCTAGGGGAAGTCCCTGAAGCAAAGCAATCCTTTCTGTTACAAACTGCTATGGCATTCAAAGACAAGAATAATAGAAATTGTTTTTGATGCTATATCTTTCAGGGAAAGAGAAATCTAATCGAGACTATATTTTTGCCTGTAAATATGCACAGCAGAAGGGAGAATAATTTCAGACCAAATAATATGAAGGAAATATAATGTCAGTACCATAACATGAATTTCAAAAATATCTCTATTTCTCCAAATCTTCACTCCATATTTTCACGGTGAGCCTTTTGTTATATGAATCAGCCATCCACGCTAGGAAATATGACTTCTAGTGGGCCTTCTGTCCATCCCGCTATTTCAAAACATAGAAATTTCTATCAATGGCACAGAAAGATATCTATAAAAATACACACAGAGACTGTTACTATACACTTACCTTGCAAGGCTAAATGCATCAAAGAAGTTGCATGGGGGGAGGGAGAAAATAGGAGTAAAAAATGATGATCAAAGAGAAAAAAATAAATAAATCAGGCCTTGCAGGTCTGGATTATGTGCCAGGAACTCATAGATTATGATTAACTGAACCCTCTGAAGATGAGGTTAAATAAAAAGAAATTGATAAACTGCAATAGTTAGGAAATCAACAGCTTCCAAACCAGTGAAGGTCAGCTCTCAGCTTGCCAAATATACAAATACACTTCTTGCAACATGGTGCCCAGAGTTTTATGGTCATGTTCAGTATCTCAGCGATTTGCTGTTTGAATGCTTGGATGCTTTTAGATTTGCATGTCCAGAGCAAGTTCTTAGAACAGTTCTTAGTAGCAACAACATATTAGCGTAAATGCATCAAAAGAAGCTGCCACAAACAAACTCA
This sequence comes from Suncus etruscus, assembly GCF_024139225.1. Taxonomy (NCBI): domain Eukaryota; kingdom Metazoa; phylum Chordata; class Mammalia; order Eulipotyphla; family Soricidae; genus Suncus; species Suncus etruscus. The sequence continues at coordinate 59,561,743 of NC_064858.1, read as the reverse complement.
TCTTAAATGAATTTGTACCTTACTGCCAAGATTAGTTATTTGCCCCAATTTTTCTGCCATGATCATGTTTTGTCTGGGTTGGGAAGGTACACCTGGCCTTGTTTAGTCCTTACTCACAGGTCTGTGCACCAGGTTCACTCTTGAGAGTGCAGCCTGACCATTATGAGCATGTTTTTCAAGAAGCTATTTGTATTTTTTTTTGAGGCAGCAGAATCTTGTGTGCTTTCCATTCAATGCATGTTTAAGACATATTTATGAAGGCTAGAATTTGAAATTCCCCTTTGAGCATGTGTAAAGAGAAAAATTAAATGCTGCTTTTGTCAACAAATAAACTCCCTATACCATTACTTCCTCAAAATAAACCCATACTTGATATCTTTATTACAAGAAGGAGAGGATTAAAGAAGCATTAAAAATCACTATCTTGAAATTGACTAAATCATAGTTTGACTTCAAAGTACATATTTAAGATCTTTGGGCTTTAGTTTACTTATGTATAAAAATGGCTGTGCTTTATATATCTATGAGTTATTGTTCATATGTCTATGCGAATAGGGTTGAAATCTTGTGGGTAGTGAACTTGGCAGTGTTCAACTTACAGTTGTTCAGTGAACACTGTAAGTTGAACACTGCCAAGTTCACTACCCACAAGATCTTCATTCACTTCTTTTTTGTTTGGTTTTGAGGTCAATAGTAATATTTGGGAATTTTTCCTAGCTCTGAACTCAGGAATTACTCCTGAAAGTGTTCAGGGCCCAGAGAACACAAGTACCTCGAATGCCTGTTTTTGAATTCCAAAAATTGAATATGAGTAGGCTGTATGCAAAGTATGTATCCTACCCACTTTGCTATCTCTCTGACCTTTTGTTGCTTACATTTATATATTGGATGCTTTTTATATTCCTATTCTTCCCCATTTATACTTGTCTTAATATACCAGCAGCATCTATGAAAGAAATGGGGTTTGTTAGGCCATCCTATGGATAAGAAAATTTTGTCTGCTATGCAGAAAAATATTGGAAGTCAGATAAAAAAATACACATTTTTATGAGGATGGAAATTAAGGTCTTGCCCTCCATTGCTGTGCTTAACACCACTGAGTTTCCAACTCATCAGAATTATGTAGTTGGACAACAAGGATACATGTACATAAGTCATGCTTTATTACATCTAAGTTCTTAGCATCCAGAAAATAGGACTGGCACCCCATAGAGGCACAAGAAGAAAAAAAAATACATAAAAGTCCCATTTTAAAAACAGAGACTTTGACCTGCTATACATCTAGCCAGTGGTAACCAGTCTGAGCTACTTTCTTTGTGATAGACTTATACTCATTCTACCAAGGACTTGAGTTAGAGGATAGGACAGACTATTAGCCTCTATTATTGGCTTGTCTTTCACTCAGTCCCACTATCTCCTAGGTAAATATTGGACAGCTATTGCAGGCCTTTATGGCCCTGGATATCTCATTCTTTCTAAAACTCTGACTTTGATTATTTATACTCCACTCTCCTGAAAAATTACAAGAATGAAAATAGATCTTTTGGCTACCTCTAGAAATCTCTCAGCTACATGCACCAGTTTATTCCCAGGTTATCTATTGTATTTTGTTTAGAATACTTCATACATGATTTCATAGTTTATTTTCAGACTTTCTCCAAGAATGGTTGCTTGACTCAGGGTGCTCTTCTGCTAAACTCTCAATGCTTATAACATCAAATGGCTTATAGCGGAAGTTATCAATTATTTGTTGCACCTATTTTTATTAGTATTTTAAATTGCTTAATTTAAACATCATGGTTTACAGATTATTCATAATCCAGTTGTTATGTTTATCCCATTACAAAGTTGTTCATGACTGAGTTTCAGTCCAACACCCTTCATCAGTGCACATTTTTCACCATCACTATCCCCAGTTTCCATCCCTCCCTTTCTTCTACACTCTCCCATGCCTCGGTGGCAGACATTTTTCTTCTCTCTTTCTCTTCCGTTTTTTTTTTTCCTTTTAGACACTATGATTTGCAATATTATTACTGAAGAGGTATCATGCTTATCACTTTATCTTTTTTCAGCACCCATTTATTGTCCAAAGTGATCGTTTCCAAATAACATTGTCATATTGGTCCCTTCTCTATCCTATGCACCTACTTTTAATGATATTTACCACTGAATGAGGGTTTAACTCTACTGATAGAATTGTACAAAGTGTTTTTATTTTATCAATTTGTTTAACATTTATTTCATTCTCTTACAGGATAACCTAATTTATTTTATTTTGTTTTGGGGCCACATACAATGCTTCTCAGGGGTTACTCCTGGCTCTGGGAAAAGTGAACAGCTCCAGGACACAGAGCTGAATTTCAATATAGGACATGCTCCTTCTGCTCACTAGCAGCATTCACAAAGCCACTTGTATGAATTCTCTGCAAAGCACAGAAAGTCATTTTTCTGAGTGGTTAATAGAAAGAATTAAACAAAACACTAGGTTAATACTGAGCTGTGCTGGATCAATGAAATGATTCTAAGGGCTAGAGTGTATGCTTTGTAGGTGGGTCTCTTAGCTTTGATCCCCTCACCAAATAATCACCCAAGCATTGAAGGGAGTTCTTGAGCACTATTAGGTGAGACCCAAAACACAAACCAAAACAAAGACAAGATTCTGCTTGTAGAGGCTGGAGAGATAGCACAGTGATAGGGCGTTTGCCTTGTACGCCGCGATTCCAGGTCAGACGGTGGTTTGAGTCCTGGCATCCCATATGGTCTCCCGTGCCTGCTGGGAGCGATTTCTGAGCACAGAGCCAGGAGCGCCGCCGGGTGTGACCCAAAATCCAAATAAAATAAAATTAAATTAAAAATAAAACTAAAAATAAAAGATTATGCTTGGAGCAGGGGAAGAGGGGAAATAGGAAAGGAGAAAGAATGTTGTAATTGTTATTAAATCCCCATCATTTTACCTCCAAGCAGAAAACCTGCTTTCTTACTTTCAAGTGCTGAAAAGTGTGACTGGGTCAGTGGCAGCAGCAGGTGACCCTGCATGCTTCTTTGCTCCTTCCACCCAGGGCAGGCAGCCAAGTCCAGCCTTCCTTCACCGGTGCACCCTCCCGCCCTCTGCCCCATGACGTACAGTCCACTGCGTCAGGACAACGCCCACCGGGGCGTGACTTTGGCTTGGACCCAAGCAGCAGACACCCTGGGAGCCTCTCCTCTTCTCCCCACTGCCAGGATAAAAGCCTCTGTAGCACTTACTCTAAGCAAAGACACCTGCAGTTGACTCTTGAGCAAGAGAAGTCCCCACTTTGGAGTCAACATGTCCGCGGTGGTCCTGAAGACCCGAGGCTTAGGCAGGAAGCTCTCTGACTTTGGACAGGTGAGCCAGGCTAGACTTACCCTCCAGAGAGCAGAGTCTGGTCTTCAGGAAAGAGAACTTGATCACAGCTGGCGTTCTCTACTTCCAGAAAATAACTAGGTCTGGTTTACTTTAAAGATGATGAAAATGCGCAGAAAATTAACAGATAATACATGTTCTCAACAATTGTTTGCGAGTGGGAGGACCTTTGTTCTGTGCAACTTTTAGGTAGAAAGACTCTCTGAGATCTAGGGATCAGGTTTTGAGCACCGATATAATCTAACTTTGTATCTTTAAACAAGTCAAACAGAAGAATTTTCTTTCCATACAAGGCCTTCCTTTTGGACTGGCTATAGAAAAAACTGGATGATAGGAACCCTCTATATCTGTTCTTCAGTAATGTTTATGAAGTTTTCTCAATTAGGTATTGAAGGGGTAAATGGTGTGAAATTGTACCTTATCATCTGCGGGAGAAAACGAGGCATTAACAAAAAGATGTGAGACTTCTTCAGACCCGTGAAAGGGAAAGGAAAATAGAGTAGAAATGAAATTAGAATACATTTGGGTCTTGGGATGGCAAGAACCAAAAATAAGACCTAAGAATAATTCCTAGGTTTACTTTAATTTTCCAAAGACTGTTGTCATTCTCTGTAGATGAAGAACAGAAAATGCATTCTTTGACTTCTCTGAACTCTAGAGCTTAGATTTACAGCCCAACCCTGCAGATACCTTCGTAGGAGGGAACAAAATCTTGAGAGCAGGGTGGCTGCAGAAACTAGAGCAGAAAATGCTTCGGTGGAAGTGAAAGACTGTAAAATGTAGAAAGGCAGCTTGTAGGTCTATATGTGAGAGAAAGACTTCCTCTGTATTGGCATAAATGTTTGGGAGACAGAGCATTCTCACATGAAAGAGGGGGAAGTATGATTTGCTAAGGTTGTTTCTGTGTTGCTGCCAGTGAGGCCACCATAACCATTGCAAGGAGGTTAGACTTAGTGATCTGGTTAGAGAGCTGTGGGATAAGAAAGCTTTATTGGTAGAGCACTAAAAAAACTGAGAACGACATTTCGTTATTGATATTGGGGGGTGGTAGTGAGAAAGGATATGTATTTTCAGATTTACTCACAGGAGAATGGTAAAAATAACCACTTTCTAGAGTTAGTATGAAAATTCAATGAAACAATGTCTTGCATGTCTTTATAGATACCTGCATAGTTCCTGTATCATTGTAAGGTACCAGTGGTATATTTGACAGAATACATGTGTTACATAAAATGAATCTAGGACACTGAACACAGGAGGGAAGAGCTCTGAGTTAGGGACATTAATAGGGAAAACCTTGTCACTATGCTGTTAGGGGATCCTGATCTTCACCTTTGGTTTACTTAAACCAAGTAATGGGACAGTCAGTTATTCAAGTTAAAAGTTTTAGTTTGCTGTCTGTAAAATTGAGTGTGTGGGAGGGGATAAGTGAACTGAGCTATGAATATCTTTGATATTTTTGCAAAATGGGAACAGCTTATGTCTTATTAAAGTTCCTAGCACAGATAAACAATATACATGAGATATAATTATGAGATAGGCTGGTGGGCATATGATATGTCAAGAGATTTATACATGCAATTAGAACAACAGTCTTGCAAAAAGATGTCTGCCTCATCATTCACCAGACAGCCTTATTCAAAACCAACTCTGCCTGGCACAGCAACACTTCTGCTCTGGTGAAACTAAAATAACTAATGTAGAATACATTAGTTAATAAAATAATAAAAATAAAATAATAACAAAATAAACACATTTTATGTAGAGATAAATGTCATGAAGAAAAATGAATAGGACAATGAAATTTAGAAATCACAGTTGTGAACAGTGAAGCTATGCATGGCTCTAAAGTCTTGTAACTTTCTAAAACATTGTTTTATTATTGATAAATGTCAGAATATAGAGCATAATTAATTCATTTATGCATTTTGTTTTTAGTTGTTTTACTCTGGAGATGTGTACACTCACATATATCTCCTACCATGAGCCTTAAAAGTACTAAGATTGGAAGCTCTGGATTATTATTTCCAAAGAATATTATTGTTCTGGGGCCAGAGGGATAGAATAGCAAGTAGGATGTTTACCTTTCACTTAGCCAACCCAGGTTTATCCCCAACATCCCAGACATCCCATATGATCCCCATTCTCCATCAGGAATAATTCCTGAGAGCAGATCCAGGAGTAATCCCTGAGCACTGCCAGGGTGCCCTCCACAAAGGAATATTATTGCTCAGATATTTTAAAGTGCTCTTTCTAGGGGCCAGAGAAATAGCACAATGGTTTGTCTTGCATGTGGCCAACCTGGGAGGGTTCAATTCCTGGCATGCCATATTGTTCTCCAGCCTGCCAGGGTTAATTTTTGAGTGCAGAGCCAGGAGTAACTTCTGAGTGCTGCTGGATATGACCCAGAGACCAAGCAATCAATCAATGAATAAAGTTTAAAAACATAAAGTGCTCTCTCTAAATGAGTATGGTCTCTCCAATATAAGTATATATGTTAGATCACAAGGATAATATATTTATATTCTAAGTGATAAAAATTCTTTGTTTTCAGGCTGTATGTAAAGTTTTCTTTACCTTCCTATATCCTTTTTTAAAGCTTATGATCTCTTTTTATAGTTTTTATTATTGTTGATATATGCATATTTCTAAATCAGTTCACACATTTATTGTAAATATTAAAGTCAATAAATTAAATCAATAAGACATTTTTAGAAGATCTTTTTTTGAGATCCTATTTTAGATCAACATAGCAGTCCTTATATCAGAATCCACCCAAGGTTTCATCACCTCATAAATATTTATTAGCTGGGCCAGAGCAAAATTACAGTGGGTAGAGCATTTGCCTTACATGTGGCTAATCCAGGTATAATCCCTGGTATCCCATATAGTACCCTGAGATGTTCAGAAGTAATTTCACAGTACAGAGCCAGGAGTAACCCTTAAGCCTCATTGGGTGTGGCCCCCAAACCTAAAAAAAACCAACAAATATCCATTGGCTTGTTTATATTTATATTATTTATAGTCCTGCAGACTGTGAAATGGATATCTGTGGTTTAGTAGTGGATATACATAATTAGGACTTTATATTTATTAGATAGGGGTTCAAGTCTAAGTTATGTCATTGATCAGCTGCATCCCTTGCTAATTTTATTCCATTATTTGCAAAATAATAGTCACAATTTAAAAGACTATTATGAAGATATAATATAGTATATGTAAACTCACAGAACAGTTTTAGTTGCCACCAGTAATAATGTTGATTAATTATAAAAAGTACCATGTATATGTCCTTTCTAATAATGGGGACTCAGCCAATAGGAAACTCTATTATAAAAACAAGCATGAAATTTGAGGTTTGTGTACAGATAAAATAAATATATATGTACTGTATTTTAATCAGTGATAAATATTAAAACTCCTCTATTAGTTAAGAATCATCTAATATTTCTGAAAATACAAATTCTAAGATTTGACCTAAGGCATTATGATTTAATAAATTTGATTGGGGTCTAGAAATGTATATTTGTAAAAAGAAACCAGGTAATTTTAGAGTGTAGATTCAAGGAACAGTAACAGAGAGAACAAGATTAGAAAGTCTATGTGTCTGGGAGTGGTGGAGGGAGTAGATGGATAGAGTAAAAGGGATCTGGTATGAGCTCTTAAGATATAAACTTCTAGCAGCCCCTGGGGTGAGGGTGGAGGATATGGAGGCAGGATGGGAATGGAGGTGGAGGGAGGACAATTTGGTGATGGGAATTCCCCTGATTCAATGTTTAAATGTACCTGGAATATTACTGTGAACGATGTGTAAGCCACTGATTACAATAAAAACTATATTAATATATATATAAATAAAGATATTATAAAAAAAGATATAAACTTCTAGGAAAGATATATTGAGTAAAAATGAGAATATTGAAGATAATCAGAGTTGTCATTATAGATAAAATAGACTTTAAAATGAGTATTGTATGCTAGTAGAGGAGTATATAGATTGATACTGAAGTGTCTGAATTTTTTTTTTTTTGGTTTTTCGGGCCACACCCATTTGATGCTCAGGGGTTACTCCTGGCTAAGCTCTCAGAAATTGCCCCTGGCTTGGGGGGACCATATGGGACGCCGGGGGATCGAACCGCAGTCCTTCCTTGGCTAGCACCTTACCTCTAGCGCCATCTCTCTGGCCCCAGGTGTCTGAATTCTTACTTGCCATCTACTATTAGTGTGATATCAATGAGTCATACCTTTCTCTTTGGCCCTACCTTTACTCATCTGCAAAATGAGGAGGGCTTAACAATCCCTGAGTCAATTGTTATCAAGCCCCATGCTGGCATTTAAAGTCAAGTGGGGTATAGAGATGGAGGAGTTATTCTTTACCTCAAATGAGAGGTTACAGGGAGCAGAGAGATTCAAGAGGGTTTTCTTTTAAGGAAGGAAGAGAAATGTTTGAAAAGAAAGGATATGATGCCCTTACCCCAATAAAAGTTGAACACGCAAAGAAGAAACCAGTTTTCTTGAGGGTAGGTTTATTATGTACATGGATCTCTGGAGGTGAGATTTCAGCAAGGTTCTTGAGTATTACAAGGAAGTATTTATTACTACAGGACATGGGAAACCATTAAAAAATTAGGAGGATATAAGGAAAAATCTGTTAGTCAATGAAGATAAATAATAATGGGTTTACCTCTATGGAATAAAAGCCAATGAAAGACCAGAGTCATACTGGTGACTTTCATATTAAACTTTGTTGTTACCTGAACATACTTGAAAATTGTGAGCATGAGATAATATATATTGCCCCATTCATGGATGACAGCTGTTAAATTGTATTGGGATTATGTCAATTTTCTTGGAGGGCAACAGGAAAATAATGCTGCTAAGTAAAATAGAAATGAATGCTTTTCATTTCAAGGAAACCAGAAAAAGCTAAGGACTTAGTTTTCTTGGAAGGAAGAAGAATGACACCAGTCTGCAGTTTGGATACGATAGTGTAGAAGTTACACG